>NC_063451.1:14399235-14536141 GCF_020379485.1 Brassica napus
TTGTGATGATCGATCTGGTGTGACTGGATCGACCAATCTACATCATATGGATCGGTTAATCGTTGACACAATGAGTGCATTTCTATATTTGCAAATGACGCATTTGAAGATTAAAAACCCTATAAAATTGTTTGTTCTTTGTATTGTATAATTTGTTTTTGTTCTTAACGACTAGAGAGAGAGATATTGAGGGTGATTTGTGAGACTTTGGATATTGTAGACTCTTGAAGGAGATTCCTCATGTACTCATTTTGGAGAATATTTTCTTATCCTTCTCTCATTTCAATACAATTATATCATGTTTTCTATGGAATCATTTTGTTGTAGTTCTTTTATTATGAGTGAGTAGTTTATTAGTTGAGTAAGGGGTTCTTGTAGGGGATTTGTCGATAAATTGATCTTGAAAATGTTATATTAGAGATTCATGATTTTGGATCTTTGTCTACTGATGTTCTTAGGGCCGAGACTTGACTGGTCACCTAGTCTCTGATTTAAAGAGGAACACCCTGAAAATGATTGTTTGAATTCCTAAAATACCAGTAGATGAGCAAGGTTTCTAAAACGTTGATGTTACTGTGCTGTATGTACAGTTTATGCATATTTAGAATATGAGATTCATTGGTAGGTAGTGCTTAAGTCTGAAACTTAGGGTGTTAGTTCTATGGAAGTAGGTAAGCTTCAATTTAGTGATTTGAGTTCAAGATCATACTTCCTTGATTCTATTGTGTCCCCAATCCCAATCCTCGCTAGGATTGTCGGGACAGATAATGGGACGAGGGAACGTGCAAGCCTGTCGAAAGACACAAAAGAAAGTGTTTCATGGTCTGAATAAAGGGTTGAGTCCGAGTGATGATCGAGACTTGGCCAAGAAAAAAAAAGGAAAATATGCATAAAATGGAGCTGGACCGATCTGTAGAAAGAGTGAGACTAGCTCGACCAGCTGGAAGAAGCTTGTGCCCGAATTCAAAAAACTTAGGTCAGCTCGATCAGATGACTGACCAAGATCATCTAGCTGGATCATCTGCCGAAAAGCTCAACTCAGCTGGAAGGAGGGTTAAGCAGTTAGGTCGTTTGGTCGGGTTTCGGCAGCTACTAGACCGACGGTCAAATGTGATCCGATATCAGACCAAGGCTCGATCATGTTAGACTTAGGACTGTGGTGAAAAATCAAGAACATGGTTTAAGAGTGCTTGCACAGTTGGGCGGTTTCAGGCCTAACAGTTTCAAATGGATATGTGTCAATTCGGTTGCAAAAGGCACCTTTTCACCTAAAAGACACTTTTGGCCGAGTACTCTATAAATATAAGGAATTTTGCACAATTTTGGCACATAATTCCTTAGGAAAACACCC
Source organism: Brassica napus (assembly GCF_020379485.1). NCBI lineage: Eukaryota > Viridiplantae > Streptophyta > Magnoliopsida > Brassicales > Brassicaceae > Brassica > Brassica napus. The sequence goes on from NC_063451.1 coordinate 14,400,587, forward strand.
AGCGATCAAAAAGAAAAGGCAAAACGTAGGAAAGAACGCGACGTGCGGTGCTCTTCCAGCCGCTGGACCTTACCTTCGACGGAGCTGTTTCCAGGGTGGGCAAGATGTTGAACATAAAAGATAACTCTTCCCATAATTCTCTCCAACATCTCCAGACTCTTGATATCACTCAAATTACCCTATGAGCAACCTTACTCTCTCAAATAAGAGCTTTAGTTGTAGTACTTAGGGATCGAATCCACATGGAGCATGGACACACAATAAACTCAATAGAATCGCAATTAAGAAAGGTAAATAATATGAAAGGAGTAAATAGAGCAAAGCAGTTAATCAATTGGTTGTTGTTGTGAGAATTTAAGAGAAAATAGCTAGATTCAGGTTTTCATGCAATCATGATTATAATTATATAGAAGCAAAGGGTATGTGAATGACAATCCTAGAACTCAAATTCTAATGTAAAAGATATCCATATCTCGCTGCGAATCTAATCTATCGGCTAATTCCGGTGTTCCAGCTATCGTATGTAAACACGGATCGAGTATCGATCGATAATATTGACTAGGTATCGATCGATATTTCCTTAGGCAAGCATTATTGAACTCATCGATATTGTTCACTAGTTTCCTAGATCAGCTGTCACATGTATTAGCAACTTAGCTCAGCAGAATTAATTCAGGTAAAAAACCTACTTTCGCAGCTGTATATTATCATAAGTTCAATGTTCTAGTTAGCTACTCCATAACACAAGCAGTAAGAACAATTCTGATGAAGGAAATCTTTTAAATTACCCTATCAATTCTATAGTTTTGGGTAATCCATCAAAACTCTAATTAAACCCTAAATCTAACAAAGTAAAGTACTCAGACATAGCAAATCAATTCATAACAAATGTCTAAATAAAATGCATAGATAAATAATTAGAAAAAATTGAGTTCTAATACAAATCTCTGAATGAGTCTTGGATCTTCTCTCCAATCTAAAAAACCCCTAAATAGTTTGCTGTGTAAGAAATAGTAAAATATTGTGTGCTACCCAAACAATGGCAAACACACATAAATACTAGGTAAAAATCAGACAAGGGTAATCTTGTAAATATTTGGATCTTTGGGCTCAAGCCGCCCACGAACAAGTCGGCCCATCTTCTCGCGTCGGTGTCAAGCGATACCAAAGGGCTAGTGTCAATCGACACTCTGTCTGAATATCGACTCTAGCTGGTTTCTTGAACAGTTACGAGTTTCTTCAATACTTACCTCTAAAATCCTCCATAATCTCCACATTGTCTAAAACATACCTAGACCTGAAAGACTCTAAAATAAGCTCCAAACACATATAATAGTCTCGAAAATGATCATATACCATGTTCTAAATGTGGTAAAATATACGGTATATCAACTCCCTAACATTGCGGTCAACCACCACGTCCCAGGTCTGGACTTTTAACCGGATCCCCTTTTGAAGTTTGCACATAAGCGCTATCAGACGGCTCTTGGTTGTGGAAAGGGGAAGAATTGATCGGAATCAATCCAAGAAGACATTGCATTTTGGTTACTTGATATCAATCCGAACATGGATCCAAATGAGAAAAAGAATCATATGGGCACTCCTGAACACACATATAAGGTGAGTGTATGGATCGTTTAAGCCATCGCCCATAGCCTTCGGTTGATCCGGTTGGGTCAATAGATGATCGGTTGAAACCGTTGCATACTTCTCTCTTTAACTTGATTGTTTACTTCTTTTCTTCTGCATAACGATCAAGGAACTCATCCTTAGGGCCGAGTAAAGTCCCATGACTGTAATCCATCCCGTTCATATGATCCATGCCTTAAAGGCCGGATGTGATAGATCGCAGATCATAGCCGATTGGCTTGATCGAAGTATGGCGATTTGGGTTGATCAGTTGTTAGAGGGATTGATCTAGATCTGCAACCTGGACTTAACTGAGTCGCTTAAACGACTGTGATAGTCAAGATTCTATGGAAAATCTTGGGTTAAACCTGAACAGGAAACAAACCATAATATGCATGCATGAAATCATACTCACTAAGTTATCAATATATTACTCAGTCTTGAATGGATTCGAGATCTGAAAGTGATCCTAGGAAGGACTTGGACTAGTTTGAAGACTCGAAGCCATGAAAATTGTTGGGGTCAAAATCAGTTAAGACGAAATCAACGTCAGAAAAATTTCCGAGAAAATCTTCTCTTCCATAAAAGAAGAAAAAGTCGAGAAATAACAAAAAAAAAACTATCAAAGGTCTAATGATCAGATCTATGAAACGAACAAGCTAGATCTTCCGTGGAATCCAGCTCGGCCGTTCGCCGAGCTGGACCAAGTCCAGTTCGGCGAACGGCCAAGCTGGATCAACCACGGATCCAGCTCGGCGAACGGCCGAGCTGGATCAACCACGGATTCAGCTCGGCCGTTTGCCGAGATGGACCAAGTCCGGTTCGGCGAACGACCGAGTTGGATCAACCACGGATTCAGCTCGGCAATTCGCCGATCTGGACCAAGTCCAGTTCGGCGAACGGCCGAGCTGGACCAACCACATATTCTATCTTCACCTCGTCCTCTTAACTTCTCTCCCAATATTGCATCGAACTCACTCTTGTTTCGTCTCAATCGGAGGTATCGTTGGAACTTTACGATTTAAAACCCGCAAGAACTCGTTTTCTCGAATAACATTCAGATTGATCGTATAAAACGGCAACGGTTAGCTGCACACCCAAGATTTCCTACGCTATACAAAGAATTTGAATGTTCTTCGGAATTGACGTCGTTTCGGAATCGTTCTTATTATAAAATCGTAAAAACGTCTAAGTCGCAAATTGGCCCAAAAGGGGCCAGAACACGGCAAAGAGCCCACTTATGATTTTATGGAACCAAGCCCAGTCGTTATGACAGTTTATCATTTGTTACCCAGAAGAAGATGAATGTCAAGTTCGGAGGATAAATGTACATTTTCCAAAGATAAATACAGAGATCGAAGAAAAATGGAATATTTTCGCAAAGCGATAAACTCGACCGAGGGCAGAAAGAGAAAAGGTAAACCGCCTTAGAAGGAGTATATATGGGGATCGAAGGTGAAGGGGCAAAAACACACAAGAATTGTTACTCAGAGCAATACTTAGAGCGATTTAGGCAACTTTTCGTTTTTGTTAATTGAGCTGCGACTCAATTAGGTTTTCTGCAATCTTAGGTTCTAGAACTAGGGGATTTCACCGACAGCTCTAGCAGCCAAGGCCTTTACCTTGTTGTAACGCTCAGATTCGGAATAAGACCAATTTTGTTCTCTTTTCGATTCTCATATTTTTTTCGTCTGTCTTTTCGTGTTCTTGATTGCTTGACATGTGGTTTAACAGATATCCAGGACCTCTGGGAAATTAGGGCTTTCCTAACTTTCCTAATTCAACGGAAATCAACTGTGCGAATTTCGGTTCCCACAGTTTGGCGCTAGAAGGAGGGGATTTCGCCGACAGCTCTAGCAGCCGAGGCCTTTACCTTGTTGTAACGCTCATACGCATATTCAGAATAAGACCAATTTCGTTCTCTTTTCGATTCTCATATTTTTTCCGTCTGTCTTTTCGTGTTCTTGATTGCTTGACGTGTGGTTTAGCAGATATCCTGGACCTCTGGGAAATTAGGGCTTTCCTAACTTTCCTAATTCAACGGAAATCAACGGTGCGAATTTCGGTTCCCACAGTTTGGCGCTAGAAGGAGGGGGGGGGGGTACGGATCAATCTAACTCTCAGCCACCAACGCTCGTTCAGACATGTCAGCTGACGATCTCAACAACCAACAAACTCGTGACGGCGACGCCGTCGATGACAACATTGGAAGCACTCCATCAGCAAACGTTACTGCAGCTAACCTCTACACCGCAGCGTTCGACGAGGTCCAGAAAATGTTCTCGACTTTTGAAAAGAAGTCGGAAGAATGGGAAAAGGTCATGATTTCTCTCGCTAAACAGGTCGAAAACCTAACAGCATGAAGCAGGGCCGTCCTTTGGACCGGTCCGGCAACGCTCAGAGGAAAACGTCCGGGCAAACTCCCGACGAAATCACTCCTGCGCCAACGCGGAAAAACCCGGGAGATCTTCCCCCTATCGTGGAAGACGAGGAAGAAGGAGAAATTGAGCACGTCGATGTGGATTCTAGCAGTCAGTTCGAACCTACAAACGAAGACGCAGACGTGCATCCGCGTCGTAGAAGGAGTCGTGTGGCTAAAGATGATTCCCAGTTCGATAATCCTATGACCGAAGAAGAAGAAGCTATCTTCTGGGACGTACAGGAAGAACTGGCCGAGGAGCAGACTCCGAACACTCGCGGCAAACACCGAAAAAATCAGAAACCTGTAGCGAGAAATCCCAGATCCGCGATCTTCGCGATCATCTCATGAAAGTGGCTGCAGAAGTCAGAGCGGTGAAATATCAGATTCAGCAAGCTACTAGCACCGTGCCCGAGATCGATATGATGCTTGAGGAATCTCGAAAAATGCCCTATACTACCTGCATCACCAGAACTAGAGTTTCAGACCCTGGATAGATCAAGGTAACGCCTTACGACGGAACAACGATCCCAGGGCACACCTGCAAGCTTTCCGGATCGCAATGGGGAGAGCCAAATTCAGAGAAAGCGAAAGAGATGCCGGCGAATGCCGCGTATTCGTCAAAAACCTCCAAGGAGCAGCGCTCGAATGTTTCTCTCGCCTGAAGCGGAATTCCATCTGAAGCTTTCACAAACTCGCCTCGAAGTTTCTCAAGCAATACTCTATGTTCATAGAGCGAGAAAACTCCGATGTCGATCTTTGGAGAATGTCCCAAGGAGAGGACGAACCTCTTGGCGACTTCATAAAACGATTTGAGATTGTCATGGCTAGAGTCAGCGGAATAAGCGACAAAGTGGCAGTAGACGCACTCTGTAAAACGCTCTGGTACAAGTTAAAGTTCAGGAAGTGAATAACCTTGGATAAGCCGCGTACGATTCAGGACACGCTCCAGAAGGCCACAGACTACATAACCATCGAAGAAGAGAAGAAAATCTTATTGGAAAAACAGAAGCTCACGAAAGCTTCATTAAAGGATCCCGGGTCGGATCAGAAATCTAAAAGAAGAAACCCTCGTAACGACAAAAAGGTCCATCACGGGGAAGAGGAGACCCATGGAGCGCATAACTACGCCATTAATTCTGGACTACGGGAAATATGTGGGAACCAAAATTTGCACTGTCGATTTCTGTTTAAATAAGAAAAGTTAAGAAAACCCTAATTTCCCAGAGGTCCCGGATATATGCTAAACCACACGCCAATCAATCTGAACACGAAATAAAGAAGAGAAAAATAAGAAATCCTAAAAAGAGAGCAAAAAGAAGTCTTATTCCGAATTTGCGTATGAGCATTCACAACAAGGTAGGAACCTTGGCTACAAGAGCTGTCGGCGAGTTCCCTAGTTCTAATAACCTTAAGACTGCAGAACCTAGTTGAGTCGCAGCTCGAAATAACAAAAACGGAAAGTTGCCTAATTGCTCTAAGTGCTAAGTTTGCTCTGAAAAGTTTCTCTGTTGTGCCTCTCGCCTAGGACTCCTTATATATTCTTTCAAGGTCGGTTTCAGCTTTTCCCTTACTGCCCTTAAGCCATCTTAAGTGAAAAATGGACATATTCCATTTTTTCGGATCTTCATGTTTATCCGCGGAAACTTAACATTTTTTCTGCGGAAACTTTTCATTTATTATTTTTAAGTTTTTATAATAAAAACGTAAACCGCCATAGTATCTACGAGTTCATTCTTAAAGAATCGTAACCGGGCTTGCAGTCGCATTTTAGACCTCGTTGGACCGTCTCTCGACGTGAAACGTTTGTTATGATTTTCTTTTCGATAAACACAAGTTCTCGCGGTTTTTATCCTAAAGTTTCAACGGTAACTTTGATCGGAATGATGTGAGAAATGATATGGCTGCGGTACATGGGAGCTAGCATCGAGGAGCAGACGAGAATGCATGGATTTGGGTCGTAGCCGTTGATCGATGTCTGAGACAATTTGGCCGCTACATAGCGACCAAACGAAAGGTTTGGTCGATCACTACGTAGCGACTGACCTACGAATTCGTAGGTCAGTCGCTACGTAGTGATCGACCCGAGCGACCGACTCGTTCGCGGGTCGATCACTACGTAGCGACCGATCGAGTAGCTTGGCCGGCCGGTCGCTACGTAACGACCAACTTGTTCGCGGACCGGTCGCTACGTAACGACCGACTCGTTCGCGGACCGGTCGCTACGAGGCGACCTTGTTTGGATCCTTTTCTGATGTTTTATGAACATGTTCTCGGACTACGGGTGTTTAGTTTCGACGAATCAACCGAGATTAAAGCAAGATTTCACCGCAAAGTTCTTCATAAATATTTCTTTACGAAGATTACGTTTCGAAAAAGTGTTAATACACTCCTAGGATGCTTCTCTGGTTGGAATGGGATAGATCCTTGCAAACAGAGAATCAAAGACTCAATTTGCTTCAAGGTTTGTGGAATGAATGGTGACACAAAGAGATGTGAGAGGTCTCCTTGATAATCTTAAGTGAATCCCTTGGATATGACACACCAAGACAATCACTCTTGTGGTTTTGTTAGATATGACACACTAACAAAGACTCAAGAACATTCAGATCTACAAGAAGACTTGCAGCCGTCAGAGAGAGACAAGAGTCTGAAAATAATAGATTGGATAGTTCTATTAGGGTTTTCACACACATATTTATAGAGAAGGCAAGGAACAGGCTCCTTGGTCTCTAAATGAGCCTTAAAAATAAACCTTATAAGGGTTCTCAAGTCTGGCAGCTTAATTCTCAAGTCTGGCAGCCTAATTCTGCTTCATTTCAACAAAGATAAATAATTAAAATAAAGTCTTGAACTGAGATCATTAAATGAGTGATAGGAAAGCAACATATGGCCTCATTAAAAACCTATCTTTGGAAAACCCAGTGGGACAAAACCAAAGATAGGAAAAAATAGCACACATATGTTACTTGCTCATTTGATATCTATCTTGGAGCTGAGATGGCTTGAATTGTGGTAAGTGTGTCTTGATTGATCAAACTTCTTCCAAGACTTTCTTCTTGCTTAAGTGATGTCTTAAGTAATCCTCCAATGGCTTCTTTGAGCTGCTTGCTTCTGGCTCGAGTCATAGGACCTTCAGATATGGCTAGAGCTCCTCCATCAGCTGGATCATCCATGCTCTCATTATCTTCTTTGTTTGACTGGTCCATGATCATATCATCCCCTCCCTCTTGAAAAGGATTTGTCCTCAAATCTATCTCATCTTGAAGATCAAGCTTGTATGCTGCATCTGGAGGTGCTTCTTTGATGAGGATGAAACAAGTGATGTCGTGATGTCTTTCCAGGTTCAGATCAGGTGGCTTGAAACGCTTGTCTTCCTCACGCTTGTTCTTTCTCCTTGTATGCTTCAAAGCTTCTTCATAATCTGCACATGGCTCTTTTGACAAAAAAAAATGCATCATATCTGTGTAATCAATAAAAGAATTCTTGAAAACATGATTAGTTACCTTAGCATGCTCACCTGGTCGCCATAGATAGGATTGAGATGTTATAAACTCAGAAAAATTCAAACAAAGCAAACAAAGGTTAACCTGACTTGTAGAGCCCATAACTCTTTCTCCTGAGAAGCTTTGGATATGATTCCAATTCACCGTGAGCTCCTGATGAGTTAAGTTTCCATGGAAGTCGAGTTTGTTGCTTAATTCCTTCTGGTTGCTGAGATATGATCCTCGGACTGCTCCTATATCAAAGCTGGCGGCTAGACAGTTTCCAAGATTTGATTGTTGCATCTCCAACTTAGCCAAGGACTCATCATTGATACTCTGATCATTATAGCCCCTTTCTTCACCTGTACCTTTTTAAGCTTGTTTTGGACAAGACAAGTGTGTTATCATGTCAAAGAAAGTGTTGTAGACCAGAATGTCTCCAAAGCACAAAACAGTATGATTCCTCCATCTATTATGCATATCAAAGAAAATATTGCAGACCTAAATATCATCAAGGATTAAGTTCATACATTCAGAATCAGTGAACTCTAGTTTCAATTGTGGAACAGGTTTTTCAAAGAAAGTGTTATACACTAGAATATCCTCAAAGAACAACCCTACACGTTTAGAATCATTTTTAGCACACAAACAGTCAAGCTCAAACTCAGAGATGTTTGCAGACTTCACAATTTCAACCCTAACATAAGAATGATGCAATTTTGGTTCATGCAACTTCCTAGGTTCTTTCAAAACATATGTGGATGCAAGAAAATAATCAGAGATCGGTTCATGCCTAGGAAAGTTCACAACAAAACTATTTTCTTCAGTTCTAGCAAATAAATCAAAAGGTTTTCTAAAATAGAACTCGGATGGCTTGAAAACAGGTTCTAAAATCTTTTCATGGTGATTCATAAATTGTTCAAAACTCAAAACATGACCAGAAAAGTTTTTATTACCATATTGAAAATATTTTTGATCAAAAAGTTTATCTGGTTCAAGTTCTTTGAAAGATTTAAGCATGCTGTTATAAACAAAGTTTGAAACACAAAAATCTTTAACTTTGTCAAGACCAAAACGTTTCACATCATGAGTACTAACCATAAGAAACATTTCAGGCACAGAAGTAACCATATTAAACTCCTTACAGTGCTTTTGCAGGTCATAAGACAAGGATTCAGGAGTTGTATTTGACTGCAAGCTGTTCGGCTGTTCCAACTTTTCTCCTTGTGTTGATTGCTCTGGTTCTCTTTCTGCTGAATCTTCTTTTGCAACCTGTGACACTGAAATAATGCTACTCGGTTGCACCGGTTCAAGACAAGTTAGTTTATCAAAGGAATTATTAAAATTAAATTCAGACTGAGGTAAGAAAAGAAAACACTCTTGTCCTGACTCAGAATTTTCCTTCTCCATAGATGTTTCGGTTTGGACTTCTTGAATTGGTGCAGCTGACTCTGGTTCTACATTTTTGAGTTCTGAGGCAGTAGTAACTGGTTCTTGGTGCTGTGTTTCAATGGATGGATGTGCTGTGTTGGTCCTTTTGAGTTGCTTTTCCACATCCATCACCACTTGAGACAGTTTCTTTATGTCCTCCTCACTGAACCAGCTTGTTGTCTTGCTAGGTAAACCAATAACACTGGCTGGAATTGATCTCATACTGACTTGTTGTTTCTGAACTGTGTTTGCACAGCATGGCTCTGTTTCAGACTGTTTTTGAAGTACTTCCTTGTGGTAGTGTCTTGGAACATACTTATGACGCATCAAAGCCCTTAATTTAAGCCAGGTTGTAACTGGTTCTTTTCCATAGTGTCTCCTAGACGACACCAATTGATTCCACCAGCTTGAAGCATAACCATAAAACTCAGCAGTAGCCATTTGAACCTTCTTTCTTTCAGCAGAGTGTTGACAGTTAAAAATCAACTACATCTTCTCTTCCCACTCCACGTATGCAGCAGGGTTAGCATCACCATAGAAAGGAGGGATTTTTAGCTTTTGATCAGCCAATTTATCTTTGTGATTGCTTCGGCCTTCATGCCCACATCTTTGTCTCCTCTCACTGCTTCTAGACTCAAAACTCTGACCAGTAGCTTGTTGGAGTTCCTGTCTCAACTCATGCCGGAATTTATCAAGGCTGGCTTTCATCTTCTCCTGCATAGTAAAAGCATTTCATCCTTAGTGAGTTCTCCTTTTTGATCTCCTGCCATGGTACCTGAGACAAGAGAAAGACTAAGCCAGTAAGTAGTTCGAAATCAAAATTAAATAAGGAAAACAAACAAGAGATGAAACAGATTCAGCACAAATCTAGAATAAAAATTCTCAGATTTTCGACAAACAAGAACAGATCTATTAGTTTTACACAATTTAATCAACAGATCGGATGATAGACTGATAGAACAACAGACCTAACACAACAACAACAAGAGATGAACAGATTCAGTATAGATCTAGAATAAAAATTCTCAGATTTATCACTTTCAAAGCACAGAACAACAGATCTATCAATATTGAACTCAGAGTGAAACAAATTGACAGAAATAAGACAGCAAAACTCAGATCTAACAATGGTTATGAAAACAAATGAATAGATCTAGTGAAATCTTAAAGAAAACGAGAACTTCCCTAGCCAGAGTTGCTCTGATACCACATAATACACTCCTAGGATGCTTCTCTGGTTGGAATGGGATAGATCCATGCAAACAGAGAATCAAAGACTCAATTTGCTTCAAGGTTTGTGGAATGAATGGTGACACAAAGAGATGTGAGAGGTCTCCTTGATAATCTTAAGTGAATCCCTTGGATATGACACACCAAGACAATCACTCTTGTGGTTTTGTTAGATATGACACACTAACAAAGACTCAAGAACATTCAGATCTACAAGAAGACTTGCAGCCGTCAGAGAGAGACAAGAGTCTGAAAATAAAAGATTGGATAGTTCTATTAAGGTTTTCAGACACATATTTATAGAGAAGGCAAGGAACAGGCTCTTTGGTCTCTAAATGGGCCTTAAAAATAAACCTTATAAAACCTTATAAGGGTTTTCAAGTCTGGCAGCTTAATTCACAAGTCTGGCAGCCTAATTCTGCTTCATGTCAACAAAGATAAATAATTAAAATAAATTTTTGAACTGAGATCATCAAATGAGTGATAGGAAAGCAACATATGGCCTCATTAAAAACCTATCTTTGGAAAACCCAGTGGGACAAAACCAAAGATAGGGAAAAAGAGCACACATATGTTACTTGCTCATTTGATGTCTATCTTGGAGCTGAGATGGCTTGAATTGTGGTAAGTGCGTCTTGGTTGATCAAACTTCTTCCAAGACTCTCTTCTTGCTTAAGTGATGTTTTAAGTAATCCTCCAATGGCTTCTTTGAGTTGCTTGCTTCTGGCTCGAGTCATAGGACCTTCAGATATGGCTAGAGCTCCTCCATCAGCTGGATCATCCATGCTCTCATTATCTTCTTTGTTTGACTGGTCCATGATCATATCAAGTGTTCATGCTGATTTTTGCGGATATTTGGATGTTAACTTCGTCGAGTCCGTTTTTGACCCCAACAGTTAGCCCCCCCCAGCCCGTTAGAATCGTGGATTACGATGAGATTCTAGCGCGCGGTTTTGGCGAATTAGGCAAGATAGGCGTTTTGGCGAAGTTTATATCCAAGAATCCGCAGACTAATAGTAACTTTTAATGCCTATAAGAAGGAAGGTAACTTTCCTCATAATTTTCACTCACTTATTTTCATAAGAAGGTTCTTTGAGATATATTTTCCCTCTACTTCTTCTTTTTTTTTTTTTTGAAGTTTGAAAGATGCCTAGCAGAAAAAAAGCTTCGAAAAGAGGTACCTCTCGCGGTTCTTCGTCCGAAGGTGTTCACGATGACAATATTCTTGTCCCGAAGGCCGAGTCCTTGCCTCACTCGATAGATCCTGCCGATGGTGAGGCGTACTGGATAGCGAGATATGGTTCGATTACTCCCCCTAGCGAGAAGTCATTTCCTGTCATGAGCTAGCGTTTGGTCGAAAAAGACGCGCTGAGCAGAAGCACTAGTGAATTCCTTAAGGCAGTTCAGGCGTTCTGCCGGATTTCAGACGCGGTAGAGTTTCGGATTCCTTGTCGAGGGGAAAGTGCCGATAATCCCCCGGAGGGTTACTTTACCTGCTACGAGTCATTCTTGGTGCGCTGTCTTCTGTGGTTTCCGATCCCTGAAATCATAGTCCGTGTGTTGGACCGTTTCGAGGTATCGATAAGCCAGCTGAATCCCACCAGTTTTCAGCATCTCATTGGGGTCGTGATCCTGAGCTATGAACATGGTCTCTCCCTTACCACTGACCACTTTGAAGCGATTTTTAGGCTGCAACTTGTTTTGAAATCGCACCTCCACCGGTTGGTCCCTCGGAAATATATGACGGTGATTAAGGGGCTTATTTCCAACTCTAACTTGTGGACGAAGTTCTTCTTCTTTGTCTGTATAAACGCTGCATCCGTCGAAGAGAATTGCATCCCATTGTTTCGGAGCAAGCCGAATGACAGTCCCTTCATCAACCCGTTTTTCCCATTCCCCGAAGACGTGATCGAAATGAGGGATCTCCTCAGGAATGGTCCGTTTTTTTGGACCTTCTTTACGCCCAGGAGAGTACACAAGGCGTTGAGACTTGTGCATCCCGATCTTGGAATGGGTGTAGAAGCGGATAGTGATTCTGAGTCCAATGATCCTGCTTCTCGCGACGTTCCCGCGGGGGAGACGAACGTGAGGTCCTCTAAGGGTAAAGGCATTGATCTTGGTGATATAGAGTTTTCCGTAGATGACTCTATTCTTCCAGGATGGGATCCGGACCTTGCTTATGGTGACGGTAGTGGTTCGAGCGAGGTACCTATTCTGGATTTTGACGAGTTCTTTGCTGGCTTAACCTCGAGTTTTGATCCTCCTTCATCCAAGGACGAATTGGGAAGGTCCAAGGTAGTCGCGGAAGGATCACGCATAATCAACGGGGTTAGTCTCTTTCTTCTTTAGGAACTTTGCGGATAGAATCATGCGCTTTTTTTTTACGTTTAGTCATTTTCGCAGGGCCTGAACATGCTTTGCTCAGCCCTTGAAGCAAGCCATAGGGAGGCCATGGGTTACCGCTTCAAGGCAGAGAAAGCATAAAAGGACCTTGCACGTATGCAAAACGAAATTTTAGAGCGAGATTCGAAGCTTGCCAAGGATCATGACAAGGCCGTCCGTCGAGCGGAAAGGAGAGGTAGGAGAGAGGTTGTCAAGGTGATGAGAAACCGTGCTTCTCAGTTTAAGACCGAGTATGGAAACCTTAAGGAGGCTTATTCCTTGGTGGGCGATTTTCGCGAGTGTCGTGGTTTAGTTGGTACCCTCTGGAAGACGCAGACAGACGACTTTGTTTTCAAGGATGAGATGGAAACCATGGAAGGTGGCATGAAGGATCATGCCAATTCTTAGGTGCTTATTTCCCCGATCGACGGGAGTATTCAGAGATTCTGGGATCCCATCCCGGTTTCCCCCGATACGGAGGAGGTCATGATGAGGAAGTGGCCTGTCCCGCGGATGCATTCAGAGTTTCCATGTCCGGGGATTTTAGCTTTGATCTGTGAGGATTGAAGTTAGTATTTGACGGGAAGAGGTTTCCCCCCTATCTTGTGTTTATAGCCGAGTGTGGTCTTTATTATCTGTTTCTGGCCGAGTGTGGCCTTTATGTTGAGACTTTGTGCGGGCCTGCTTGGCCGCTTCGTTTTTATCAGGACTGGCCTGGCCGTTAGTGGCTTCGAATCCCTACCGTTTTGCGGTTTTATATACGATGAATATTTGTCGAACTATTTTGTTCTGAATATGTCTGAAATGAATATGAGTTGTCGTCTCATATTTAGTTCTAACGAGACGTTCAATCTGTTGGTTTGCTCAAGATGTTAATTTTCGTAAAAATTATTTGTTTATTTTTACGAAGTTTCATAAACGTTAATATACGGATGGAGAGACATGTTTTAAGATCTCGTATCATATTTTAGATATCATGTCTTGAGATGTTATAGACCAGTGAGTTGGGTTTAGGGCAAGACCGAGGTTTACTTTCGGTTTTAAGGTTTATGTGGTGACTGGCCGTCTATCGATTTTGCTGTTGCGATTTCAACCTGATTCGTACCGATTTAAAGTCTGTGATAGGTTCTCGGCTTATACGACTTGTATGGTACGAATCGAGCATCTCTCCAGAGACAATTTTTAACCCAACTGGAAGTGCTTGACCAAAATTTCGGATTTTTTTTTGTAGCGCGCTATTATCCTTGTGTCGGATGTTTGAGGATCAGAAGAATGATCGGGTTGCGTTCCTTTAAGACGGCTGATGTTTTCGTCGGGGCCAATCGACGAGCAGGATGTAAATATTCGTTGAAATTTTATGGTCGCGTTTGGACAGTTGTTCGCATAGTTTCGATTCTAACTTTGGCGACGTCTCGCTGTTATTTCGAAGACTATATATATGTTTTAAGTTCTGAAAGATATGTGAATGTTTTGCGATTTGGACCAGATATGGCCGCTGAATAGAATTTAATGTTTTGTAGAGATTTGTTTTTGAGCGTGTCCTGAGACTTTTTTCGTAGCTGAAGCGTAAGAGTTCAAAAAATGCGTATTGTAGTAAAAGTTTTAAAAAGCCCGAGTACAATAATGCATGTTTTAAAACGTGGGAGTGTACGAGTATACGTACTCACTCCCCCCCCCCCCCTTTTTAGAGAGGGGGATAGCTGAACTCGTCTTTTGACGAGCTGCCTACGTACCCCTTTCGAGGATCAAGCCATCTCGTAGTTCTATTTTATGCCGCGAGTGTTTTTAATCGGCGGTTGGTATTGCGTTGACCGCCTTAATCGTGGTGACTGTGGCAGGGTCGATGTCTTTGTCCGGGTTTTTCTTTTCCGATTGAGTGACAACGTTGACTTCGGAATCAGGCTGAGTTTCGATGTCCGAGGTGTTTGTTTCAGCAGACGATGTCGAGTCGTCTTTCTTTGAAGTGTTTTCGGCCGAAGGTTGAGATAACTTCGTGCGTTTACGATTTACCATCGCGGTAGTTGTAATTTGTTTTCGGCCGAAGGTTGTGACTTCCTTGGCCATGATTGGTAGCCGGATCGATCCGAGAGTCATTGATATTTCGCCTGAAAAACCCGTCAATGGTTTCGGTGTTGGGGTAACATCCCCGAGTTCGATGTTCTTCCTTTTGAGAGTGTCACGAAAGATAACATTAACCGTTCTTCCCGTGCCAACGAGGACTCTTGCGACCTCCAAATCTCATATGACGAGATCTATGACGAGTGGATCGAAGTGAGGTTGATCGATTATGCCGGATTCGTCTCCAGTGAAAGTTATCGAGTTGCTTTCACCATCTCGGGGAGGAGACCATGTAGGCCAATTTGCACTTGACTCGGCCTTTCGCTGGTAGGCCTTGATGGCCGAGACCGTGTCGTTGCAGTACTGTGATCCTCCGATGATCATGTTCACCTGCAACGATTGTTATCGTTTCTTTTGTCGTCCGATCTCCTTCCGCGTTTATCTCCTGCTTGATTTCTCTGAGGAGAATTTTCCGCTGGCGGATTTCTGTCAGTCTTTGAAGGACGATCGGTGTCAAGGATGAGATCTTTAACGCTGGTTACTTTGGAGAGCTCTCCAGCTAGTAGCTTTGCGGCCAGTCTCGCTCCCAAGACTTTGTAGTTAGTCATCGAGTGTCCTCGAGTCTGGTGGAACTCGCAAAAGGTGTTTTCGTCGTATCCTGGATTGCGAGTCCATGTATTGCCCGAGGTTCTGCCTTGTTCCGAATTGATTGAGTTGTTATGCGCCCCTTGGAGTTTTTTTCCCTCGTGATGGACGTATTTATCGTTACGAGAGTTTTTCCTTTTAGTCTTTTGGTCTACATCTTTCGAGGACATCTTCGTCGGCTTATGTTTTTGCGACAAAACTTTCGTTTCCTCTTCGATTATGATGTAGTCCGTTGCTTTGTGAAGGGCGTCTTGGATCGTTCGTGGTTTGTCGAGGGTTATCCATTTTCTGAATTTCGACTTGTACCAGAGCGTTTTTCTGAGTGCGTCTATGACAACTTTGTCGCTTATCCCATTAACTCTTGAGATAACCAGCTTGAATCGGCTTATGAACTCGCGGAGAGGTTCGTCCTCCCTCTGGGATTGACTCCAAAGATCGACATCAGATGTTTCTCTATCTATGGACATAGAATATTGTTTGAGAAATTCCGATGCGAGCTGACGGAAACTTCCGATGGAGTTTCGCTTAAGGCGTGCGAACTATTCGAGCGCCGCTCCTTCCAGATTTTTGATGAACAGACGGCAGTTGCCGGCGTCTTTTTCTCACTCCTTCAGTCTGGCCCTTCCCATCGTGATATGGAAGGCTTGAAGATGCGCTTTAGGATCGGTCGTACCATCGTATTTTTGTACTTTGATTTTTTCCGGGTCAGATACTTTGGTATCAGAGATGCGAGCAGTGAAAGGTGTTTTCCGAGGTCCCTCAAGTAATCTATCGATTTCTGGGGCAGCGCTAGTAGCATGATGGATCTGGGATTTCACGGCCCTCACTTCTGCTGCAGTTTTAGTTATGTAATTGATATGACTCAAATTACCCTAAGGAGTGATTTATACTTTCTCAAATAGAAGGTCGAGTTGTAGTACTTAGGGATCGAATCCACAGGGAGCTAGGGCACACAAAAGATCTAATAGTTATACGATTAAGCTAGGCTAATAGTTTATAAAGTAGTAAATATAGATAGCAAAACAGTAAACAGTAAACAAGTTGAACAAGACTATTGTTCAGCTTGGTAAAGATTTGTTTGATGGAAGGATGGTTTGCTAGATCTAGGGTTTCTATTCAGGTAATCAGGATTATAATGATATAGAGGCTAATTGTTGCTTGTAAGATATTATAGAACTCAAACAATAACAATAATCTACCAGCTCTCGCATCTCTAGATTATCTATCACTAGATCTAAGATCTCAGCTCTCGTATGTTGATCTGTAGAAAGTGTCGATCGATTATTCTATAGGAATATCGATTGATACACCTTTCACAATATCGATCGATTAATCAATTGGATCATCGATCGATATCGTTTCTAGCAAGATTTACGATCGGGTTGAATATGTGTTCACTAAGGTTCCTAAATCAACTCTCGTATGTTTCTAGCAATCCTAGCTCAATAGAATTCACTTCAGAGAAAAGACCAATCGATGGCATTGTGCCTAATGATTCTAAGATCAGGGTTCTAGTTCATGACTCTAGAACACAAGCAATAAGAACAATCCTATGATGAATATCAAAACTTACAAGTTATATATTGGGCTAATTCCTCATAACCTATCTGAACCCTAAACCTAATAGGTGGATCTATTCAGACATGATGTTTGTCACATAAATCATGGATAAAATAGATGAAATTGCAATAGATATAAAAACCAAAGACAATGGAGCTCCAGGATGACTCTGAAGGAGTTCCTCCTTTCTCTCCTAACTAAGAACAATGAATTAAAGAAAGCTTAGATAGCGTAGCCGTCAACGATGGCTTATAAATAACATAAATAGGGTTTCTGGTCGTCCAAGGGTATTCTGGTAATTTGGGGTTGCTTATGGGCTTCAGCGGTCATAAAATATTCTCAGCCCATATTCTGGCATCACTGTCGATCGACACCAATGCTGTGTCATCGATCGACAGTCCTTCATCTCCTCGACAGCTTCCTCTTGCGAGGCAGACTGACCACTCTTCAGTACAACAGGCATAACTTCTGCTACAGGATGCTGATTGACCTTAAACTGGTGGCATTGGAAAGCTAACTCACATCTATATCTTGTGTCAAAATATGGGCTCATTATAACGGTGGGAAGGTCTCCATCCATAGCTAAACATCTGATGCGTCTGTGCAATTCTGCACTTCAAAAGACTCCAAAATCACCATATTTCTCCAGAACGTACCTGAACCTGTAAATACTCTAAATAGACCCTATATAGTAGTAAATATATATTAAAACACTTATAGACCATGGCTGAAAGTGGGTAAAATCCATGGTCTATCAACTCTTCCAAACTTTCCCTTTTGCTTGTCCTCAAGCAAAACACACAGGTAATCTCTCTGAAAGAGGTTTGAAAACAGTAGAGACTCACATGATTTAAAAAACTTAGAATCATCACCTCTACAATATTGCAATCCACATATAAGAAGTCCTAATCACAAAAGCACATTATACCATATCCGAACTTAGCAACCAAATTCACCTAGCCAACAGCTTAGCAAATCCTGTCTGACATTCCCCTCTACCAACCTCATTTCTCAACATAAATAAAAGTGCAGGCTTTACCTTTTGGGAGTATCGATCACAGGATGCAAAGATTTTCAAACAAGTATCTGGATCTGTGTGGGAACAGAAATTCACACTGTCGATTTACGTTTAAATTAGGAAACTAGGAAAACCTTAATTTCCCAGAGGTCCCAGATCTCTGCGAGAGCCAACGGCAAGTGACCAAGTATATGCGGAAATCATGAAAAGATAACAAATGATTTTAGAGAAAACAGTAGATCTTATTTTGAGTCCGCGTGAGAGTGTTGCGATCATTACAAGAGATCATAAAAGCTTTGGCCGCAAAGGCTGTCAGCGAGTTACCTAGTTCTAGCGGCCTAAAAGCTCAAACCTAGTTGACTCTCAGCTCGATAACAAAAGGCGAAGAAAATACAGAAAATATTTTTTGATTGATTTCGGACTGAACCTTATGAAAGGCTGCCTACGTACCTCTTTCGAGGATCAAGCCGAACGTAGTTCAAGAGTGAACCAAGAGATCGAACTGCTTGTGCACGTTCGTCTGGTAATCGGGTGCCAGTCATGCAAAACAGAGCATGTCGAGAATAATGCCGCAGAGTTTCTAAGTGCCGAGAGTTCTGACTCTAAAAAGTCCTCTCCTGTGCGTCTCGCCTAGGACTCCTTATATACTCGCTCCTAGGTTGGTTTACGCTTTTTCCTCTTCTGCCCTTAAGCCCTCATAGCTTAAAAATGGAGATATTCCATTTTTCCCGATCTTTCTAATTATCTTCGAATACTTCATATTTATCCGCAGAAGCTAGACATTTATCTTTCCTTGCGAACCAAGCATAAACCGTCCTACGGTTTATGGGCTATTGGTTAAGAAATCGTTAGTGGGTTTCGAGTCACGTCCTAGGTCTCTTTGGGCCGTTGTTTGAATCGAAACGTTTATTACGGCTTCTTTCGATAAAAACGAACTTTCCGCGGTTTTTATCGTAAAGTTCGATTGATGACTTCAAATGACGAGAAACATGAAATGGGTTGGCTACAGTCATCGGGAGATAGCATTAAAGAGTAGACGAGAATGCATGGATTCGTGTCGTATCGATTTTTAAGAAAGCACGGTCGCTACGTAGCGACCGAGCGCTCTAAGTAGCGACCGAGCGCGCTACGTAGCGACCGAGCGCGCTACGTAGCGACCGAGCGCGCTACGTAGCGACCGAGCGCGCTACGTAGCGACCGAGCGCGCTACGTAGCGACCGAGCGCGCTACGTAGCGACCGAGCACGCAACGTAGCGACCGAGCGCGCAACGTAGCGACCGAGCGCGCTACGTAGCGACCGAGCGCGCTACGTAGCGACCGAGCGCGCTACGTAGCGACCGAGCGCGCTACGTAGCGACCGAGAACTCCACGTAGCGACCGAGCTTTGGTGAGAGCTCGGTCGCTACGTAGCGACCAGCTTTTGCGCTGGTTGCTACGCGGCAACCTTGTTCGCGTCTTTCTCCGATTTTTCGTGAATGTGTTTTCTCCGCAAGATTCTTCGTAAAAATAGATCTTTTTCTAAGATTTATTTTTCGTAAAAACGTTCATGCCGATTTTTACGGACTTTCAGACATTGATTTCGTCGTGACCGATTTTGACCCCAACAATCTGCGGGTAAAAGTTAGTTCCTATGTTTTCTCTCTACTAATTTCTCTCTTTAGTCAAAGTTTGCTTATATTGCAAGATCATTGACCAAGATTGGACAGACTTCCATGAATCAAGCCTTAATGGTGGTTGCCACCAAGTCCTGTTCACTTCTTTTTGACCTATATCCAAGAATTCATATGAATCGAACCTTGATGATTTCCGCCACCAAGTCCCGTTCGAATTCTTTTTGTTGGAATCCTTATGAAGCAAGCCTTAATGGTTGTAGCCACCAAGTCATGTTCGGATTCCACCTAACTAACACACATATATATTTATATATATATATATATATATATATTTTTTTTTTTCTTTCTTTCTTTTTCATCGTTTTTTTTTTGAAAATAAATATCTCTACCTATAAATCTAGGGTCGAAATAGAGAGAGAGAATGTGATAAATCTACACAGGGATTTACCTTCCAGACTTGTTTGAATAATCCGATCCCATGTATACCAAGCCCCAAGACAAGCAGTTGTGTCAACTTTTGTGTTGGAGGTCAGCTTTTGTTCCTTCAAAACAATCTTAGCAAGAGTGGATAGTTGACAGGTTGATCCACTTTAGTATCTTTAGTGCTATCTGCAATCAGTAAGTCTAGAATGGTGCTAAAGAGTGGTTAGATATCTAGCAAAATCTATAAGTTCATAGTCCCCTTCTTGACTCAATAATAAATTAACATGAAAACATTTTAATAAGACTAATAAGTAAATAAATATCAGTAAACCTCCCCCCAGACTTAAACTACACTGTCCCCAGTGTAAATTTAGTCGGATCTATGGTTAGAAATAAATCATAAGGACTCAATGTAACAAGTAAGAACGATATACCAGACCGGAATGAATGTCGACCGATGTAAGGATGTTGATATCGGTCGACGCAGGTAAAGCAATGTCGATCGATGTCGACAGGTTCGCGTCGGTCGATACAGATGGCAATCGTTTACTCGGTTCTTCTTTTTTTTTTTTTTAAATAGCTAACTAAAACACAATATTATTAGAACCTCCCCCAGACTTAAACAACACTGTGACCAGTGTTATAAAGGCTAAGATTGGTGGGAAAATAAACCATAAGGAAAATATTTAACAAGGTGAAACGGTATACCTGATTTTGATATGAGTGTCAACCAACACATTTAAGTGGCGATCAATACTGTTGAAGGTCTGTCGATTGACACAGTTAAGTGGCGATCGATCGATACTAGTGATGCTCTGTCGATCGATGCTGCGCAGCCATCGTCGATCCTCGTGCAAACTCGTCTTCTTCGATCAATACTTTTTTTTTTTTAATTTGACTCAGCGCTCTGTTATAGTCATTTAGCTTGACTTTTGGAGATCTGATCCAGTCCGGATGAGAATGAGAACATGCTCCAAAACTAGTCTCAATGTCTGCTCTTTGAAGCTTTATCATTCTTGTGTGAAAGCCTCCTCCATAGACTCTTCTCCTTTGTCTATCATCTCAGCAATAAGGAGTGCTTGAAGCTTTGCAAATGGCTATGAGAAGCATATGCTGCGCACTCTGGATTTCCTGACATCATCTGAGAAGTGAGGAATCAATGATACCTGAGAATCACCCATGATCCTTTTTCTCTTCTTCCAATTCCTCCTCTTCTTTCCCCCCAGACTTGTCTGATCGCGTGGTGGTTTCTCCATCCCTAAGATTTCCACACACATTGAACTCTTTCTGCTCTGATACGCGTCCAGTGTCGATCGACGATGAAGTAGTATTGTCGATCGATGGTGATGCGGTAGTGTCGATCGATGGTGAAGTGGTAGTGTCAATCGATGCCGGTTTGTTGGTGTCGATCGATGGTATCCGGTCGGTGTCGATCGATACTGGTTCTGCTGGGCCCTTATCGACTTCATCTTGAAATCGCAACCCTCTCTGAGAAGCTTCTACGTGCTGACGATCATCCAATACCTCAATGTAAGAACTGAACTGCATACTTCTATCTGGTGGGATAGGAGATTCAGTTTCAAATACAGCGCATGGAACCACAATCTTCACAGGATCATGTATCCTCACTCTTTTGTGAAACCCAGTAGCTTCTTCTGTCCAGATAGGTGGTCTTTGATGTTTAGGGACAGAAAGGTGTGAGGCCTTAGACTTGTACATCCTCTCCTCAATCGGTTCCATCTCAATTATGCAACCTGGTGGAACATCTAGCAACGGGCATCCATCGATATTAGGTGGGTGGTGTCGATCGATATGTGGTTGGCGGTGTCGATCGATGTCGGGTGGGTGTAGATCGATGATGTGGGGTGGTTGTCGATCGATCTCATCAGGTTGGTGTCGACCGATGCTAGCCTTTGAAGTTTCCAGATCCCCTCTCGAAGTATGCTGATCGTCATCAAGCTTCTTCTTCGAATTTTGATCTATATCTTCAAGCCATTCCTCTAGCTCTAAGGAGTCTTCCATGGTGATTTCTCTGTCTACATCGTTGATCGATGTTGAGGTTGTAACTTTGGTAGACGTTGAGGTCGTGATGTCGATCGACGTTGAGGTCGTGCCGTCGGTCAACATTGAGGTCGTGCCGTCTGCCGATGTTGAGGTCGTGATGTCGGTCGACATTGATGTCGTACCGTCTGGCGACGTTGAAGTCCTGCCGTCTGTAGACGTTGAAGTCCTGCTGTCTGTAAACGTTGAAGTCCTACCGTCTGTAGTCGTTGAGGTCCTGCCGTCGGTAGACGTTGAGGTCGAGTCTTCATTACCAGCTTCCTCTACTCTGCTCAACTCTCCAGACACATGTTGTTCATCCCTTTTTGCCATAATGTCGTCGAGCAGCTGTATTGGAATCATATACTCCTCATTTAACGATGCGAAGAACCTGTCCCATTTATCATTCTTCTCCTTTTCTCGAGTTTAGGAAGGCGGTCTTAATGTCCTCCTAGCAGGTTAAAGATCTTGGCTGCAACTGTCTGAACCAGCTAAATGCATCTCCAAATAGAGAATATGGGAAGATTTTGCAGATAATGTGGTCTACAGATACTCCATTCTGCTCGCTTGCAGCGGCTAACTCCTCAAGTTCTTTGATAAGGTCTCTGGGATCTTCATGAGGAAGACCTCGGAAAGGGTCCACACTTCCCCAATCATAGCATTCGCGATTCAGATCAAAGTTTTTTTGTCTCAGCAACATCAATCACATCAGGGATTACAGCACCCTCTGCATTAATCAATTGTCCTGTGCTGTTGCGAGTGCGACCTTCTTCATCTCTTAACATCCCATTCTCGTCCACTGTAAGTATGAGCACTTCGACCTTCTCTGCCTCCAAACAAGTGGTGTCAGACGGAGGATGAACAGTGTCGGTCGACAGTGGACGAGCAGTGTCGATCGACGGTTGACGAGCAGTGTCGATCGACGTCGGGTGAACAATGTCGATCAACGTCAGTTGAGCAGTGTCGATCGACGTCAGTTGAGCAGTGTAGATCGACGTCAGGTGAGCAGTGTCGATCGACGTCAGGTGAACAGTGTCGATCGACATCAGGTGAACACTGTCGATCGACGCTTGGATTTCTACGCTGCCAATCGCTGCTTGGAGGGTGTCGACTGCCCTCTTAGACTTATGGATCACACGTTCCAAATCCAGTGGCTCTACTAGTAAGAGCCATATCCCCTTGTTGCTTCTGGTACTCATATGGATGTACCTGAAACACAATAAAAATTTTTATCAGTTTCTTGTGAACAGTAGTAAAACCTAGACTAAATCTAACTAGACAAGATCTAATGGCGATCAAAGCTCCCCGGCAACGGCACTAAATTTGATATCACTCAAAGTACCCTAAGGAGTGATTTATACTCTCTCAAATAAGAGGTCGAGTTGTAGTACTTAGGGATCAAATCCACAGGGAGCTAGGGCACACAAAAGATCTAATAGTTATACGATTAAGCTAGGCTAATAGTTTATAAAGTAGTAAGTATAGGTAGCAAAACAGTAAACAGTAAACAAGTTGAACAAGACTATTGTTCAGCTTGGCAAAGATTTGTTTGATGGAAGGATGGTTTGCTAGATCTAGGGTTTCTATTCAGGTAATCAGGATTATAATGATATAGAGGCTAATTGTTGCTTGTATGATATTATAAAGCTCAAACAATAACAATAATCTACCAGCTCTCGCATGTCTAGATTATCTATCACTAGATCTAAGATCTCAGCTCTCGCATGTTGATCTGTAGAAAGTGTCGATCGATTATTCTATAGGAATATCGATCGATACACCTTTCACAATATCGATCGATTAATCAATTGGATCATCGATCGATATCGCTTCTAGCAAGCTTTACGATCGGGTTGAATATGTGTTCACTAAGGTTCCTAAATCAACTCTCATATGTTTCTAGCAATCCTAGCTCAATAGAATTCAGTTCAGAGTAAAGACCAAGCGATGGCATTGTGCCTAAAGATTCTAAGATCAGGGTTCTAGTTCATGACTCTAGAACACAAGCAGTAAGAACAATCCTATGACAAATATCACAACTTACCAGCTATATTTTTTGGGCTAATCCCTCATAACCTATCTGAACCCTAAACCTAATAGGTGGATCTATTCAGACATGAAGTTTGTCACATAAATCATGGATAGAATAGATGAAATTGCAATAGATATAAAAACCAAAGACAATGGAGTTCCAGGAGGAATCTGAAGGAGTTCCTCCTTTCTCTCCTAACTAAGAACAATGAATTAAAGAAAGCTTAGATAGCGTAGCCGTCAACAATGGCTTATAAATAACATAAATAAGGTTTCTGGTCGTCCAAGGGTATTCCGGTAATTTGGGGTTGCTTATGGGCTTCAGCGGTCATAAAATATTCTCAGCCCATATTCTGGCATCACTGTCGATCGACACCAATGCTGTGTCACCGATCGACAGTCCTTCATCTCCTCGATAGCTTCCTCTTGCAAGGCAGACTGACCACTCTTCAGTACAATAGGCATAACTTCTGCTACAGGATGCTGATTGACCTCAAACTGGTGGCATTGGAAAGCTAACTCACATCTATATCTTGTGTCAAAATATGGGCTCAATATAACGGTGGGAAGGTCTCCATCCATAGCTAAACATCTGATGCGTCTGTGCAGTTCTGCACCTCAAAAGACTCCAAAATCACCATATTTCTCCAGAACGTACCTGAACCTGTAAATACTCTAAATAGACTCCATATAGTAGTAAATATATATTAAAACACTTATAGACCATGGCTGAAAGTGGGTAAAATCCATGGTCTATCAGTAATCGCGAAGGTCGCGTATGTCCGATTTTTCGCCAACAGCTTTCCAAGCTTGTCGGTGTTTGCTGCGAGTAATCTCGGTTTGTTTTTTGGCTAAATCCTCCTGTTTGACCAAGTAGAGGTTTTTCTCTTCTTCCGTCATAGGTTTATCGAACGAAGAGCCTTCCCGAGCCGATCGGCTTCTGGTTCTTCTTGGATGTATGTCAGTGTCCTCTTTCGTATCGTTGGAAACGTCGCTGGGATCCAAGTCGACATGCTCGGCTTCATCGACCTCTGTGTCCCTTGCGGGAGGTAGAGGACTTTCAGAGTTCCGTTTCTCAGCAGGGGATGTTTCGCTGGGGTTTTGACCCGAAGGACGTTCCCACGACGTTCCAGGCCTGCCGAGTGGAGTTGCGAAGTCGAGTTTTCTACCGCGAATTTTTGTAGATCCGCGAGGGAGGACTGCACAGGTTCTTGCCGTTAAGGTTTCGACCTTTTTCGTCAAGGTACCACGATTTTGTCCTGTTCATAGGCAGAGAGCATTTTTTTGAACTCCTCGAGCGTCGCGGCGTTAGCAGTTGCGTTGGCCGCAGAAATGGCCACTTCTGGAGTGTTTTGATTGTCGTTGCTTCCTCCGTCAGCTGTCATGTCTGGTTGAGCGTCTTGCGGCTGACAGTTAGATTGATCCGTACCCCCCCTCCTTCTAGCGCCAAACTGTGGGAACCAAAATTAGCACTGTTGATTCCCGTTTAAATAAGGAAAGTTAAGAAAACCCTAATTTCCCAGAGGTCCCAGATATCTGCTAAACCACACGCCAAACAATCAAAACACGAAATAAAGACGAGAAAAATAAGAAATCGTAAAAAGAGAGCAAAAAGAAGTCTTATTCCGAATTTGCGTATGAGCGTTTACAACAAGGTAGGAGCCTTGGCTACAAGAGCTGTCTGCGAGTTCCCTAGTTCTAATAACCTAAGACTGCAGAACCTAATTTAGTCGCAGCTCGAAATAACAAAAACGGAAAGTTGCCTAATTGCTCTAAGTGCTAAGTTTGCTCTGAAAAGTGTCTCTTTTGTTCCTCTCGCCTAGGACTCCTTATATATTCTTCCAACGTCGGTTTCAGCTTTTCCCTTCCTGCCCTTAAGCCGTCTTAAGTGAAAAATGGAGATATTCCATTTTTTCCGATCTTCATGTTTATCCGCGGAAACTTAACATTTTTTCTGTGGAAACTTATCTTTTATTATTTTTACGTTTTTATAATAAAAACGTAAACCGCCATAGTATCTACGAGTTTTTTCTTTAAGAATCGTAAGTGGGCTTGTAGTCGCGTTTTAGACCTCGTTAGGCCGCCTCTCGACATGAAACGTTTGTTACAATTTTCTTTTCGATAAAAACAAGTTCTCGCGGTTTTTATTGTACAGTTTCAACGGTAACTTTGATCGGAATGATGTGAGAAATGATATGGCTTGGTACTTGGGAGCTAGCATCAAGGAGCAGACGAGAATGCATGGATTTGGGTCGTAGCCGGTTATCGATGTCCGAGACAGTTTGGCCGCTACGTAGTGACCGATCTGGCGACCGAAAGAAAGGTTTGGTCGGTCGATACGTAGCGACCGACTCGTTCGCTACGTATCGACCACTTGTTCGCGGGTCGGTCGCTACGTAGCGACCGAACGAGTGGCTTGGTCGGTCGCTACGCAGCGACCGACCGAGTAGCTTGGCCGGTCGCTACGTAGCGACCGGCTCGTTCGCGGACCGGTCGCTACGTGGCGACCTTGTTTGGATCCTTTTCTGACATTTTATGAACGTGTTCTCGGACTACGGGTGTTTTGTTTCGACGAATCAACCGAGATTACTGCAAGATTTCACCGTAAAGTTCTTCGTAAAGATTTCTTTACGAAGGATTACGTTTCGTAAAAGTTTTCATGCTGATTTTTGCGGATATTTGGATGTTAACTTCGTCGCGTCTATTTTTGACCCCAACAAAATACATGGACTCGTAATCTGAATTACAACGAGAACGCCTTCTGCGACTTTCATCAGGCCTGTGGCCATTCGACCATAAACAGCATGGTTCTCGGTGCCAGGTTGGCCGCAAAGCTGCTCGCATGAGAACTCGCCGAAGTATAGCGCAAAAGATCTCGTCCGCGACTGACACCGTCCTCCGAGAAACGATAAAGCCCCTCAAACCGAGAACTCGCTCCGAGAGAACCAATCAGGAGAAAAGCGCCGGAGAAGGCATGACGAGAAGGGCAATGACAATAGTCGCCGCAGGGTCAATATGATCATCGGAGGATCGCAGTACTGCAGCGATACCATCTCTGCAATCAAAGCTTATGAGCGCAAGGGTGAGATAAGCGCAAATTTGCTAACCTGGTCTGCGCCTAGCGACTTCCTGAAAGGAGTGATCACATTCGATGAAGAAGAGGCCGGCGGGATCGATCAGCCCCACTGCGACCTGCTCGTGCTCGATCTCGTGATAAGAGATCCCGAGGTCGCAAGTGTTCTCATCGACACTGGTAGCACTGTCAATGTCATCTTCCGCGACACTTGTAAAAGAATGAACGTTGAGCTAAAAGAAGTCGTACCATCCCCCAAGCCGCTAACCGGTTTCGAGGGCATGACATCTATGACTCTCAGATCGATCAAACCACCCGTTGCGGCGAAAGAAGTAACGAAGATCGTCGATTTCACAATCGATGACCAACCGACCATCTACAACGTCATCATGGGCACACTTTGGATGAACGCCATGAAAGCAGTCCCGTCGACTTATCACTTAGGCCTCAAATTCGCGACTCATAACGGAATTTCCGCAATTTGGGGATCCCAGACACTGTCGAGACTCTGCTTCCTGGCCGAACACAAACTACGGAAAATCACGACCATCTCGATGGTGAAACCCAAGCGGGCAAAGCTAACTCAAACGACTACTGAAAACGCTTCAAAAGAAGACGACCCAGAATCGTCAACTCAAGCAACAGCCAAAGAACAACCAGTTTCAAAGCCTAACGCTTCTACCGAACTGGAGGAAACAAACCCGGTAAAGGTCGTCGATCCGGCAACTAACGCGATTGACGCAATAGAAGAGTAAACACACTCGCACTAAAAGCAGAACTATGAGATGGCTTGATCCCCGAAGAGGGTACGTAGGCAGCTCGTCCAAGGACGAGTTCAACAATCCCCCCTCTCCAAATGGGGGGAAGTGGGTACATATATGAATACTCGTATATTCCCGCATTTTAAAATATTTGCCTTGTATTCAATATTTTTGAAACTTTTTCGGCAATAAAAACTTCGTTAATACCTCTCTTATTTTGGAAAAACATCTTGTTATACTTTCGGAAAACATCTGAAGACGAGCAAAACAATTATTGTACGAAACTAAAAAGCAGAAACTCGCAACAAATCATCCTACCTCGAAACAGATCAACTCCACACTAACTTATCCGACAAAGAAACTTCGTCACATCGACTATGGCATGGCCGAAATCAACAGATTCCATTGACCACAAAAACTCATTCGCAAAAATGTTTCGGTCGCACCGTCGGTTCCGACCCCCGACCAGAACACGAGACCCCGGTCTCGGATACTCAGAATATGACTAACAGTATGTTTTCGAAAAAATAAGTGAGACGTCACCTAAATCTTCAAAAGCATGCTCTCAGCCTGCTCGCGACTATAAATTACAAACGCTCGTCGACTGGCCCCGCCGAGCACATTAGCCGTCCTAAACAAACGCATTTAGATCCATCCTAAGGATAGGTCCTCTTACATCCGACTAGGACAAAATAGCGCGCTATAAAAGAAATCCGAAATTTTGGTCAGCACTTTCGAGAGACTTAAAAATTGTCCTCGAAGAGATGTTCGATTCCTACCATACAAGTCGTATAAGCCGAAAACATATCGCGGACTTTAAAGCGCAACAATCTAAACGACAGCCGATTACTCATCGCAAAAGCCTTCAACCGAAAGTAAACCTAGGTCTTACCCTAAACCCAGCACACTGGTCTCTAACGTCTCAAGGCAGGATATCAAAAAGATACGAGATCCTGAAAGCATGTCTCTTCGTCCATAACCAAAAACACACTCGAAACTTCAATGAGCAACGGGTTTGACGATCCACCAAAATAAAAAGAAAGAGGCGAAGGATGAGATGACAACTCGAACCCTTCTCCTTACGCTTAGGAAACAAAAAAAAATCCAAACATCCTTGAAACCTTCTTTTTATGAAAGCATGGTTCAAACACAAAGCCAGTAAAACGGCAGGGATTCAAAGCCTCACTCGGCCAGTCCCATTACATAAAAACATGGCCATACTGGGCCAGTACACGTTCAAATAACAGAAACAAATTACAAAGTCAAGGGGACACTTTCCCAAACAACTCACAGCGAACCTTGCAGTCAATCGCCAAGATCGCAGTCCCCACTCATCGACCTTCCGATCGAATAGTCGTTCACATCAAGCGGAGCCACCGGCTGGTCCACTTCGCCCGCCTCACAAGGATCTCCAGTCTCGGCTTCCTCCGTGTCGGGAAAAACGGGAACTGGTTCCCGTTGCTCCCAAATATCTTCCTCGACCTCATAAATTTTAATATATCAGTCTCTCTCGGCCATATTCCCGGTCTGCTTCGCATACTCGTTAGTAAACGAGTAGTCGGGAAGCTGCGTAAGGTACAAGCCACCCACGGTTCCACGACACTCGCGATAATCCGCAAGCGCCTTGTAACGCCCCTTGAGCTCTTCAAACTTTTGCGAGACCTTATCACGACGGCTCTTAATAAATTTGACTATCTCTCTCTTCCCCCGCCTATAGGCATTTTTGAACTCCTTCTCAAACGACTCTCTCTTACGACGACGAGAACTTTCCAACTCATCTTTCAAATGAGCAATCTCTTTGTCAGCCACCTCAGCCTTGAATCGAGCCATTTGAGCCTCTTGTTTGCTCGTATCGAAGCCTCGGTTTATCATAAGAAGGCCCTGCAAGAATTCTCAAAGTCAATAAATCTTAGAACAAAGCAAGACCCGAGAATGTCCAAAGATGAGAACCTACCGCATTGACCATCCTCGCCGCTTTGGAAAAATCTGGCACTTCAATGGATCCACCCTCGGTCAGAGGAAAGTCGAATTCAGACAACCCGTCGAGATTAAACTGCTCACCGTCGCCTCCACCGGCTTGACTGTCAAGATAGTCCTTGAGTATGTTATCAGGAGAAAGCTATCCATAGACCACATCTTCATCCACCATAAGATGCATGTTGTTGGGGTCAAAAACGGATACGACGAAGTTGATGTCCAAATCTCCGTTAAAATCGGCATAAATTTTTTTTACGAAAGTTATTCTCCGTAAAAAGAATCTTTACGAAGAGGCTCGCGATAAAATCTTATTCTAATCTTGATCGAAGCAAATACCGATTATCCAAACCAGCCACGGACAAGCTCGAGCATGGCAAATCGGACCATGCACAAGCCAAGCTCGGTCGCTACGTAGCGGCCGAGCACGCACACGGCTCGGTCGCTGCGTAGCGACCGAGTTCGAGCCAAGATCGATCGCTACATAGCGACCGAGCGCCGAGCTCGAAGCGACCGAGCATGTGCACGGCTCGGTCGCTACGTAGCGACCGAGTTTGAACCAAGCTCAGTCGCTACGTAGCGACTGAGCACGCACACGGCTCGGTCGCTACGTAGGGACCGAGATCGAGCCAAGCTCGGTCGCTACGTAGCGACTGAGCACACACACGGCTCGGTCGCTACGTAGAGACCGAGCACGCACATGGCTTGGTCGCTACGTAGGGACCAAGCACGCACACAGCTCGGTCGCTACGTAGCGACCGAGTACACACACGGCTCGGTCGCTACGTCGCGACCGAGCTCGAGCCAAGCTCGGTCGCTACGTAGCGACCGAACTCTCCCAGAACGTCGATACGACACGAATCCATGCATTCTCGTCTACCATGAGCTATGGCTAAACCATTCTTTGTTTCTCATCATTCAAAGTCATCTGTCAAACTTTACGATAAAAACTGTGGTTAGTTCATTTTTATCAAAGAAACCGTAATAAACGTTTTGAGTTAAAGAACGGTCCAAAGAGACCTAAAACGCAGCTCGAAGCCCACTTACGATTTCTTAACCGAAAACCCATAAGCCTTATGACAGTTTATGCTTGGTTCATAAGGCAAGATAAAAGTCAAGTTTCCGCGGATAAATGTAAAGTTTCCGAAGATAATCACGAAGATCAGAAAAAATGGAATATCTCCATTTTTGAGCTATGACGGCTTAAGGGTAGAAAGGGAAAGGCGCAAACCGACCTAAGAGCAAGTATATAAGGAGTCCTAGGCGAGAGGCCGAAAGCAGAGGCAATACACATCAAAACTTAGCACTTAGAGCAATTTAGGCAATTTTCCGTTTTTGTTATTCGAGCTGCGACTCAATTAGGTTTAGTTGCTTTAGAGTTTGAGAACTAGGAATCTCGCCGACAGCTCTCACAGCCCAAACTCTTACCTTGTTGTAATGCAAATTTCTTCGTAAAGATTTCTTTACGAAGGATTACGTTTCGTAAAAGTTTTCATGCTGATTTTTGCGGATATTTGGATGTTAACTTCGTCGCGTCCGTTTTTGACCCCAAAAAAATACGTGGACTCGTAATCTGAATTACGACGAGAATGCCTTCTGCGACTTTCATCAGGCCTGTGGCCATTCGATCGTAAACTGCATGGTTCTCGGTGCAAGGTTGGCCGCAAAGCTGCTCGCAGGAGAACTCGCCGAAGTATCTAGTGTAAAGATCTCGTCTGCGACTCACATCGTCCTCTGAGAAACGATAAAGCCCCTCAAACTGAGAACTCTCTCCGAGAGAACCAATCAGGAGAAAAGCGTCGGAGAAGGCATCACGAGAAGGGCAATTACAATAGTCGCCGCAGAGTCAATATGATCATCGGAGGATCGCAGTACTGCAGCGAGTACCATCTCCGCCATCAAAGCTTATGAGCGCAAGGCTGAGACAAGCGTAAATTCGCTAACCTGGTCTGCGCCTAGCGACTTCCCGGAAGGAGTGATCACTTTCGATGAAGAAGAGGCCGGCGGGATAGATCAGACCCACTGCGACCCGCTCTTGCTCGGTCTCGTGATAAGAGATCCCGAGGTCGTAAGAGTTCTCATCGACACTGGTAGCACTGTCAATGTCATCTTTCGCGACACTTGTAAAAGAATGAACGTCGAGCTAGAAGAAGTCGTACCATCCCCCAAGCCACTAACCGGTTTCGAGGGCACGACATCTATGACTCTCGGATCAATTAAACTACCCGTTGCGGCGAAAGAAGTAACGAAGTTCATCGATTTCGGAGTCGTTGACCATCCGGCCATCTACAACGTCATCATGGGCACACCTTGGCTGAACGCCATGAAAGCAGTCCCGTCGACTTATCACTTAGGCCTCAAATTCGCGACTCATATCGGAATTTCCGCAATTTGGGGATCCCAGACAAAGTCGAGACGCTGCTTCCTGGCCGAACACAAACTACGGCAAATCACGACCATCTCGATGGTGAAACCCAAGCGGGCAAAGCTAACTCAAATGACTACTGAAAGCGCTTCGAAAGAAGACAACCCAGAATCGTCAACTCATGCAACTCATGCAATAGACGAGTAAACACACTCGCATTAAAAGCAGTACTACGAGATGGGTTGATCCCCGAAGAGGGTCAGCTCGTCCAAGGACTAGTTCAACTATCCCCCCTCTCCAAAAGGGGGGGGGGGGGGGGAGTGGGTACATATATGAATACTCGTATATTCCCGCATTTTAAAATATTTGCCTTGTATTCAATATTTTTGTATCTTTTTCGGCAATAAAAACTTCGTTAACACCTCTCTTATTTTGGAAAAACATCTTGTTATACTTTCGGAAAACATCTGAAGACGAACAAAATGATTATTGTAGGAAACTAAAAAGCGGAAACTCGCAACAAATCATCCTACCTCGAAACGGATCAACTCCACACTAACTTATCCGACAAAGAAACTTCGTCACATCGACTAAGGCATGGCCGAAATCAACAGATTCCATTGACCACAAAAACTCACTCGCAAAAATGTTTCGGTCGCACCGTCGGTTCCGACCCCTGACCAGAACACGAGACCCCGGTCTCGGATACTCAGAATATGACTAACAGTATGTTTTCGAAAAAATAAGCGAGACGTCGCCTAAATCTTCAAAAGCATGCTCTCAGCCCGTTCGCGACTATAAATTTCAAACGCTCGTCGACTGGCCCCGCTGAGCACATTAGCCGTCCTAAACAAACGCATTTAGATCCATCCTAAGGATAGGTCCTCTTATATCCGACCATGGTTCCACGACACTCGCGATAATCCGCAAGCGCCTTGTAACGCCCCTTGAGCTCTCTAAACTTTTGTGAGAACTTATCATGATGGCTCTTCATAAATTCGACTATCTCTCTCTTCCCCCGCCTATAGGCATTGTTGACCTCCTTCTCAAATGACTCTCTCTCACGACGACGAGAAATTTCCAACTCATCTTTCAAATGAGCAATCTCTTTGTCAGCCACCTCAGCCTTCAATCGAGCCATTTGAGCCTATTGTTTGCTCGTATCGAAGGCTCGGTTTATCATAAGAAGGCCCTGTGAGAATTCTCAAAGTCAATAAAGCTTAGAACAGAGCAAGACCCGAGAATTTCCAAAGATGAGAACCTACCCCATTGACCATCCTCGCCGCTTTGGAAAAATCTGGCACTTCGTTGGATCCACCCTCGGTCGGAGGAAAGTCTAATTCAGACAACCCGTCTAGATTAAACTGCTCGCCGCTGCCTCCACCGGCTTGACTGTCAAGATAGTCCTTGAGTATGTTATCGGGAGAAAGCTATCCATAGACCACGTCTTCATCCACCATAAGATGCTTGTTGTTGGGGTCAAAAACGGATACGACGAAGTTGATGTCCAAATCTCCGTATAAATCGGCGTAAACATTTTTAACGAAGAGGCTCGCGGTAAGATCTTATTCTAATCTCGATCGAACCAAATACGGATTATCCAAACCAGCCACGGACAAGCTCGAGTATGGCAAATCGGACCATGCACAAGCCAAGCTCGGTCGCTACGTAGCGACCAGGCACGTGCACGGCTCGGTCGCTACGTAGCGACCGAGTTGAAGCCAAAGCTCGGCGCTACGTAGCGGCCGAGCACGCACACGGCTCCGTCGCTGCGTAGCGACCGAGGTCAAGCCAAGCTTGGTTCATAAGGCAAGATAAATGTCAAGTTTCCACGGATAAATGTAAAGTTTTCGAAGATAATCACGAAGATCGGAAAAAACGGAATATCTCCATTTTTGAGTTATGATGGCTTAAGGGTAGAAAGGAAAAGGCGCAAACCGACCTTAGGGCAAGTATATAAGGAGTCCTAGGTGAGAGGCAGAAGGCAGAGGCAATACACAGCAAAACTTAGCACTTAGAGCAATTTAGGCAATTTTCCGTTTTTGTTATTCGAGCTGCGACTCAATTAGGTTTAGCAGCTTTAGAGTTTGAGAACTAGGAATCTCGCCGACAGCTCTCGCAGCCCAGGCTCTTACCTTGTTGTGACGCTCAAACGTGAATTTGGAATAAGATCTACTTTGCTCTCTTTTCGATTTCTTATTTATTTCATATTCTGATTGCTTGGCGTGTGGTATTAGCAGATATCCGAGACCTCTGGGAAATTAGGGTTCTCCTACTGTCCTTATTTAAACGGAAATTGACAGTGTGAATTTCGGTTCCCATAGTTTGGCGCTAGAAGGAGGAGGATACGGATCAATCTAACTCTCGGCCACAACACGCTCAACCAGACATGTCGACTGATGACGCAGATAACAACATGCAAACTCCTCTCAACGGAGGAAGCTACACCAATCTCCACACTCCAGCAGTGGATGTCTCCGCGGCCAACGCACCAGCCAACGCCGCAACGCTCGAGGAGTTTAAAAAGATGTTCGCCACCTATGAAAAAAGGTCGGAGGAACAGGATAAGCTCGTGAACACCTTGAGCAAACAGGTCGAAACCTTAACGGCAAGGACTCGAGCAATCCGTCCCCGCGGAACCACGAAGGTTCGCGGGAAAAGACTCTACTTCACAACTCCACACGACAGGCCCAGAACATCGCGGGAATGTCCTTCGCGACAGAACCCCAACGGAACTCAGAGAGTCCTCCACCTCCTGCTAAGAACACGGAGGCCAATGAAGTCGATCATGTCGACTTGGATCCCAGCGACAGAGGAGGACGCTGACAAACATCCAAGAAGAACCAGATGCCGATCGGCTCGGAAAAGCTCCCCGTTCGATAAACCAATGACAGAAAAAGAGGAAAACCTCTACTGGATCGAACAGGAGGAGCTGGCTGAAAAACGGGCCGAGATTACTCGCAGCAAACGCCAACAAGCTCGGAACTCTGCTAGGGAGAAATCAGACATACGCGACCTGCGCGACTACATAACCAAAACTGCTGCGTAAGTAAGGGCCGTGAAATCCCAGATCCATCACACTACCAGTGCTGCCGCAGAGATCGATAGACTACTCGAGGGAGCTCGGAAAATGCCTTTCACCGCTCGCGTCTCTGATACGAGGGTATCTGACCCAGGAAAAATCAAAGTACCAAAGTACGATGGTACGACTGATCCTAAAGCGCACCTTCAGGCTTTCCACATCACGATGGGAAGGGCCAGACTAAAGGATAGTGAAAAAGACGCTGGCTACTGCCGTCTGTTCGTCGAAAATCCGGAAGGAGCGGCGCTCGAATGGTTCGCACACCTTAAGCGAAATTCCATCGGAAGTTTCCGACAGCTCGCATCGGAATTTCTCAAACAATACTCTATGTTCATAGATAGAGAAACATCCGATGTCGACCTCTGGAGTCTGTCCCAGAGGGAAGACGATCCCCTCCGCGAGTTCATAAGCCGGTTCAAGCTGGTTATGTCAAGGGTTAGCGGGATAAGCGACAAGGTGGCCATAGACGCACTCAGAAAAACGCTCTGGTACAAGTCGAAATTCAGAAAATGGATAACCCTCGACAAACCACGGATGATCCAAGACGCCTCCACAAGGCAACGGACTACAACATAATCGAAGAGGAAACAAAAATTTCATCACAGAAGCATAAACCGACAAAGCCGCCCTTGAAAGATGTAGACCAAAAGACAAAAAAGAAAAGCTCTCGTAACGGCAAGTACGTCCATCACGAGGGGGAAGAATTCCAGGGGGCGAATAACTACGAGATCAATTCGGATCAAAGCCGAACCACAGGTAATACATGGACTCGCAATCAAGGATACGACGAAAACACCTCCTGCGAGTTCCACCAGACCCGAGGACACTCCACGACTAACTGCAAAGTCCTGGGAGCGAGATTGGCTTCAAAGCTACTAGCTGGAGAGCTCTCCGAAGTAACCAGCGTAAAACATCTTATCCTCTAGACCGATCGCCCTCCGAAGACGGACAGGAATCCGCCCGCGGAGAACTCCCCTCAAAGAAACCAATCCGGGGATAAACGCGGAAGAAGACCAGACGAAAAAGGAAACGATAACAATCGTCGCAGAGTCAACATGATCATCGGAGGATCGCAGTACTGCAACGACACGGTCTCGGCCATCAAGGCTTACCAGCGAAAGGCCGAATAGTGTGCAAACTGGCCTACGTGGTCTCCTCCCCGAGATGGTCAAAACAACTCGATAACTTTCACGAGACACGAAGCCGGCGGGATCGATCAACCTCACTGCAATCCACTTGTCATAGATCTTGTCATACGATATCTGGAAGTCGGGAGAGTCCTCATCGACACGGGAAGCACGGTTAATGTTATCTTCCGCAACACTCTCAAACAGATGAACACCAAACTCGGGGAAGTTACCCCAACGCCAAAACCGCTGACGGGTTTTTCAGGCGAAGTATCGATGACTCGGATCGATCCAGCTACCAATCATGGCCAAGGAAATCACGAAAATCGTTGATTTCGCTGTGGTCGATCATCCCGCCATCTACAACGTGGTCATGGGAACCCCATGGCTTAACGCCATGAAAGCCGTTCCGTCTACATATCACCTCGGCGTCAAATTCCCGACCCAGAGCAGGATCGCAGCTATATGGGGTTGTCAAAAACAGTCGCGGCTTTGCTTTGTTGCAGAGCATAAGTTAAGGCAAATCACGACTGCCGCAATGGCAACTCACAAACGCGCAAAGTTAGCTCAGCCTTTGGCCGAAAACACTTCAAAGAAAGACGATTCGACATCGTCTGCTGAAGCAAACGCTTCGGGTATCGAAACAGCATGATTCCGAAGTCAACACTATGTGGTGCAGCCATGAGTAGAGACATTGGAGAGCTGAGTGAGTCTGACGAGGGAGAGCCAGACTTGAGCAGAGAAGAGCCAGACTTGAGCAGAGAAGAGCCGGACTTGAGAAGAGAAGAACCAAATGAGCTAGCCAGCTTGTGGAGTGGACCAGTAACCAGATCAAGACTGAGAGCACAAGAGAAGAGCCTCCAACACTTAGCCAAATCCGTGGGGCTTAAATCAGAAGAGGAGAACCAAGATAAACCAGCCTGTTGGTTTAATTTTTATTTCAGTGTGATTTGATTTCATTTAAATTAAACCAATTTCGGGTAGGATTAGGATTTATTAAAAACCAATTTCGATTGGGTTTAGATTAGGAATTAGATTAAACCATCTTGGTTTATGATTAGGGTTGCTGGGGGTTTTCTATTTATCTTTCTACGCAGACTTTGTGAAAGTCATTCAACTTTTCAATCAAAAACTTACAGCAAAGAGTTGTCTCGTTTCCTCCTTTCTCTGTTCAGCTAAAGGAACATTGATCTCACTTTAGGGAAGGAATTCCTTAGTGAAAACCATCTTAGACAATACAGGTAATCTTGTGTCTTTGAGTAGTAAACCATCTCTGTCGCAGAGTGCTAGTAGCCTCCAAGGACAACCCTCTTTCATTCCCCTTCAAGTGATCCCGGAGCAGAAGCCATACCCAGGCTGCACCACTATGACTCAACCGGAGAACCTGGACAAAAACGTCGACCCCCTGCCACAGTCTCCACGATTAAGGCGGTCAGCACGGCAGCAATCGCCGAGTAAGAACACTTGCGGCATAAAACAGAGCTCCGAGATGGCTTGATCCTCGAAAGAGGTACGTAGGCAAGCCGTCAAAAGACAAGTTCAGCTATCCCCCCTTTAAAATGGAGGGGGGGGGGGGGGAAGTGGGTACGTATACTTGTATACTCCCACGTTTTAAAAGATGCAACATTGTAATCGAGCTTTTTAAAACTTTTACTACAATACGCATTTTTTCGAATTCTTACGCTTTAGCTACGCAAAAAGTCTCAGGACATGCTTAAAAATAAAAATCCTAGACTCTCGTCAAACGGCCTTATCTGGCCCAAATCGCAAAGCATTCGTCCTTCAAAACATATGTATAGTCTTCGAAATAACAGCGAGACGTCGCCAAGTTAAAATTCGAAATTCTTCAAACAACTGTCCGAACGCGACCATAAAATCCCAACAAATATTTACACTCTGTTCGTCGATTGGCCCCGACGAACACACCAGCCGTCTTAAACAAACGCAACCTGATCATTCTTCTGATCCTCAAACATCCAACACAAGGATAATAGCGCGCTATATAAAAAAAAATCTGAAATTTTGGTCCAGCACTTCCAGTTGGCTTAAAAATTGTCTCTGGAGAGATGCTCGATTCGTGCCATACACGTCGTATAAGCTGAGAACCTATCGCGGGCTTTAAACCGGTACGAGTCTGGTTAAAATCGCAAACAGGAAAATCGATAGCCGGCTAGTCACCGCATTAAACCTTAAAACCAAAAGTAAGCCTAGGTCTTGCCCTAAACCCAGCTCACTGGTCTCTAACATCTCGAGACATGATATATAAAAATGATATGAGATCCTAAACCATGTCTCTCCGTCCATATCTTAACGTTCTCGAAAACTTCGTGAAAGTAAACAAGCATCTTTTACGAAAATTCATCTCAAGCGAACCATCAGCTTGAACGTCTCGTTAGAAGTAAATATGAGACGCCAACTCATATTTACTTCACATACTCAGAACAAGGTACTTCGATAAATATTCACCATATAAAGCTGCATAACAGTAGGGATTCAAAGCCACCAACGGCCAGTCCCGATAAAGATAAAAGCGGCCAAACGGGCCAACACAAACTCTCGAAATAAAGGCCACACTCGGCCAGACATAGATAAACAAAAGCTACACTCGGCCACAAATACAACATAAGGGAAAAACCTCTTATGCTCACTTCACCTCTCACCGATCGAAAGTTAAAATTCCCGGAAAAGGAAGCTTCGAATGCATCCGCGGGGTAGTTCACCTCCTCATCGTCACCAGCAACCTCAGTCGCGACCTCCTCCGTATCGGGAGAAACTGGGATGGGATCCCAGAATCCCTGGATCCTCCTGTCGATCGGGGGAATAAGCGGCTCAGCATGGGCATGGTCCTTCATGCCATCTTTCATGTCTCTCATCTCCTCCTCGAAAACGAAGTCGTCTGCCTGCATCTTCCAAAGGGTGCCAACCGAGCCGCGGCACTCGCGAAAATCGCCCACAAGGAATAAGCGTCCTTGAGATTTCCGTACTCAATCTCGAACTGAGAAGCACGACTTCTCATTACTTCGACGATCTCTTTCTTACCCTTCCTTTCCGCTCGACGAACAGCCATCTCATGGTCCCTGGCAAGTTTCGAGTCTCGCTCCGAAATTTCGTTTTGCATATGGGCGAGGTCTTTTTCCGCTTTCTCCGCCTTGAAGCGATAAACATGGCCTCCCTGTGGCTCGCCTCAAGGGCCGAGCCAAGCAAGTAAAGACCCTACAAAATCGGCTAACATGATAAATAAAGGGAGCACACGAATCTGTCGGCGAAGTTCTCAAAATAAAGAAACTAACCCCATTGATGGTGCGAGATCCTTCCGCGACCACCTTCGACCTTCCCAATTCATCCACTGACGAGGGAGGATCAAAACTCGCGGGTAAACCAGCGAAGAAATCATCAAAGTCTGGGATAGGAACCTCGCTCGTACCACTCCCATCAACATAAGCAAGGTCCGGATCCCATCCTGGTAGGATAGAATCATCCATGGAAAACTCTATATCGCCAAGATCAACCTCTTTACCCTTCGAGGACCTCGCGTTCGCCTCCTCCGCGGGAACATCGCAAGGAGCAGGACCATCGGACTCGGAATCACTGTTCGTTTCCACGCCCCCTTCGAAATCGGGACGCACGATCCTCAACGCCTTGTGAACTCTCTTCGGCGTAAAGGAAGTCCAGAAAAACAGACCGTTCCTGAGGAGATCCCTCATTTCGATCGTGTCCTCGGGGAATGGAGAGAGTGGGTTGATGAAAGGACGGTCATTCAGCCTGGTCCGGAACAGCGGGATGCAACTCTCCTCGATAGATGCAGCGCTTATACGGATAAACAAGAAGAACCTCTTCCACGAGTTAAAGTTGGAGATAAATCCCTTGATCACCGACATGTGGTTCCGAGAGGTCAACCGGTAATTATCCGGCTTTGAAACAAGCTGCAGCCTAAACAGTGCTTCAAAGTGAACAGTGGTAAGGGACAGACCGTGCTCATAACTCAGGATAACAACGCCAATGAGATGCTGGAGACTGATGGGATTCAGCTGGCATATCGATACCTCGAAGCGATCCAACACACGGACGATAACTTCAGGAATCGGAAACCACAAACGGCAGCGCACTACGAACGACTCGTAACAAGTAAAAAAACCCTCTGGGGGATTATCAGCGCTTTCTCCACGTTGAGGAATACGAAATTCCACCGTGTCTGGAATTCGTTAAAATGACCGGACGGTCTGGAGAAAGTCACTAGTGCTTCTGCTTGGTGCGCCTTCTTCGACCATACGATGGATCATGACGGCGAACGACTTCCCGATAGGAGGAGTAATCAAACCATATTTTGCTGTCCACCACGCCGCATTTTCGGCTGGATCTACCGAGTGAGGCACGGACTCGACCTTCGGTATAAAAATCTCGCCATGGGCACCTTCGGACGAGGAACCGCGAGAGGTGCCTCTTTTCGAAATCTTCTTTTTGCTAGACATCTTGAAAAACTTCATGAAAACAAGAAGAACAAAAAGTGGAGTGGAAGGAGGAAATTTTTCAAACAACTTCTTATAAGAATAATTAAGTGAAAAATTATGAGAGAAGTTACCTTCCTTCTTATAGGCATAGGAAATTACTATTTACCTCCGGACTTTTGGATATAAACTTCGCCCAAGTATGCCAATCTTGTCTAACTCGTTTTACCGCACACTAGAATCTCATCGGAGATCGACGATTCTGACGAGCTGGGGGGCTAACTGTTGGGGTCAAAAACGGATACGACAAAGTTGATGTCCAAATCTCCGTAAAAATCGGCGTAAACATTTTTTACGAAAGTTATTCTTCGTAAAAAGATCCAAATACCGATTATCCAAACCAGCCACAGACAAGCTCGAATATGGCAAATCGGACCATGCAGAAGCCAAGCTCGGTCGCTACGTAGCGACCAAGCACGTACACGGCTCGGTCGCTACGTAGCGACCGAGTTCAAGCCAAAGCTCGGTTGCTACGTAGCGGCCGAGCACGCACACGGCTCGGTTGCTACGTAGCGACCAAGTTCGAGCCAAGCTCGGTCGCTATGTAGCGACCGAGCACGCACACGGCTCGATCGCTACGTACGTAGCGACCAAGTTTGAGCCAAGCTCATTCGCACTGTTGGGGTCAAAAACGGATACTACGAAGTTGATGTCCAAATCTCCGTAAAAATCGGCGTAAACATTTTTTACGAAAGTTATTCTTCGTAAAAAGAACCTTTACAAAGAGGCTCGCGGTAAAATCTTACTCTAATCTCGATCAACCAAATACCGATTATCCAAACCAGCCACGGACAAGCTCGAATATGGCAAATCGGACCATGCACAAGCCAAGATCGGTCGCTACGTATCGACCAAGCACGCACATGGCTCCGTCGCTACGTAGCGACCGAGCGCGCACACGGCTCGGTCGCTACGTAGCGACCGAGCATGCACACGGCTCGATCGCTACGTAGCGACCGAGCACTTACGCGGCTCGGTCGTTACGTAGCGACCGAACTCTCCCAGAACGTCGATACGGCACGAATCCATGCATTCTCGTCTACTCTTTAATGCTATCTCCCGTGAGACATGGCTGAACCATTCTTTGTTTCTCATGATTCGAAGTCATCAGTCAAACTTTACGATAAAAACCGCAGAAAGTTCATTTTTATCAAAGAAACCGTAATAAACGTTTTGAGTCAAAGAATGGCCCAAAGAGACCTAAAACGTAGCTCGAAGCCCACTTACGATTTCATAATCAAAAAACCATAAGTCGTATGACGGTTTATGCTTGGTTCATAAAGCAAGATAAATGTCAAGTTTCCGCGGATAAATGTAAAGTTTCCTAAGATAATCACGAAGATCGGAAAAAACAGAATATCTCCATTTTTGAGCTATGACGGCTTAAGGGTAGAAAGGGAAAGGCGCAAACCAACCTAAGAGCAAGTATATAAGGAGTCATAGGCGAGAGGCAGAAGGCAGAGGCAATACACAGCAAAACTTAGCACTTAGAGAAATTTAGGCAATTTTCCGTTTTTATTATTCGAGCTGCGACTCAATTAGGTTTAGCAGCTTTATGGTTTTAGAACTAGGAAACTCGCCAACAGCTCTCGTAGCCCAGGCTCTTACCTTGTTGTAACGCTCAAACGCGAATTCGGAATAAGATCTACTTTGCTCACTTTTTGATTTCTTATATTTTATCGTCTTTATTTCGTATTCTGATTGCTTGGCGTGTGGTATTATCAGATATTCGGGACCTCTGAGAAATTATGGTTCTCCTACTTTCCTTATTTAAACGGAAATCGACAGTGTGAATTTTTGTTCCCACACTTGTCCTTGCGAGGCTTCGACCTATCTCTCTTCATCCGAGGCACATATGGAATAAACCCGTCCATACTAGACTCCGACCCTTCTTCGGTCGGCAGGTACGGCTGAAACCGGGAACGGTAGAGCGCAACATCACGACGGACCCGTTTTGGGGAAAAGTTGGCCCAAAAGCATGGATGCCCGCGTAATAACTCTCGAACGGTGAGTAAACCCTCGGGAACCTGATAGAAAATGGTGGATGTTAGGGGATTTTTGTGTAGGATATTTGTGAGTACCACGGAACGATGGACAAGGCT
Organism: Brassica napus; assembly: GCF_020379485.1. Classification (NCBI taxonomy): domain Eukaryota; kingdom Viridiplantae; phylum Streptophyta; class Magnoliopsida; order Brassicales; family Brassicaceae; genus Brassica; species Brassica napus. The sequence goes on from NC_063451.1 coordinate 14,443,540, forward strand.
AGTATTTGTATTGATTTACAAGTAAGAAAGTAGAAAGAAATGTTTTATTAGATCAAAGAGCTGGAACTACAACAGGTTTGAGTAAGAACCCTAGTTATAACCGCCTAGCTCTAATCTCTAAGTCTCGAAGTGTCGATCCCTTGCTTTAGGGTTTAAGTTCCCTTTATATAGTCTTCTTAAGGCGGACCTTAGTCGGTTGGAGTAGGTTAATACTTCCATATTCGGAAATATGAAAGGTTCTCCTTATCGAAAGTTTTCGTTTTCCCGAGGGAAGGGGGCGGTCCCAGGGACCGGGCCCGGAATACTTCATAGCGGGGAATCAGGGTGCCTCCTAGCGGGGACCCAGAGGCCGGTGTCCTGCCTGGGGTCTGGAAAAATTCAATACCTAAGTATTTTTCCCCAACAGTTTGCCCCTTATTGCTCGATTTCATCATCGAACTCGGGGAATAACTCAGTAATCCTGCGATCCCAGGTTCTACTCAGGCCGGAACCACACTCTGAACCCGGGGGAGGACCGGTTCCCTTATTCCAGACCGAGGTCTGGCGCTATTGAACCACTGATTTCTTGTCGAAGATGGAGAAGCTCTGGGCTTATGATGGCGTCTTGGAGACGGTGGAGCGTGGAGCTCTGATGTTTCCTGAAGAAGGGTTTTGAAGGCTTGATGCGTGGGAATTGATCAGGAGGCTGGTGCCCGTTTGGTTTGATGATACTTGGTGCTCTTCCTATTCTTCAAAGGCGCGTATCTTTCTCGAATCTTTCCTTTTTGTAGGAAGAATTTCCCTTTTTTTCCTGCAAGGACCGTATTTCCTTTTCGGTGCTTATCCTTTATGTCAGGGATTCTTCAGAATATTTGAGAACATCTCTATTTCCTTTTCTCGCCCCGCAAAAGGGAATTACCCGGATGTATATAAGGACTCGCAATATCTCCTAACTGGCCTCAACCCAACCTCGGCGCTGATCCTTAATTGAGAAAGATGAATCCCGAGTTGCTCATGTTTCCGTCCTCACATGTGGGTGGTCGTCCAAGGCCGCGTCGTTCTTTCACTGATCCTTTTTTATCCCTTTTTCCCTCTTGAGGAGACGTTCCGGAGGCTGATAGTGAAGTGGTTCCGATGGCGCCCCTGAGAAGGCTCCGTTCTTGTTTTTTCGACGATGGTCCCCGTTCTGAGATCTGGGAGGGAGACCTGGCTAACATGAGGAGGAAGTATGCGATTCATCCTTCAGTGGGGATGAGGAGTCCGACTGAGTTCGAACGCGCTCCAGATGGGGGAGCGGGTGAGGTAGCTGTCTATGAGGCATATCTGGAAGCAGGCTTCCTGGGCATTATCCCTTCTCTTATAGGCTAATTATCGTCTTTCTTCGGTTTCTGCCTTCTCAACTTACTCCTCTAACCTGGAGGACTTTAATGGCCATCCAAGTACTTGGGGAGCTCCATGGATTTTCTGTCGGGGTGCATGAGATTTTATACTCTTATTACTTTGCTCCCCTGATGAACAAAGCAGGGTTCTATCACCTTCGATCCCGTGATGACACTCCTCTTGTCGAGGAACCTTCGAGGGGTGTCAGGGGCAAAAACCCCTTCGGGGATGGTTGGAACGGCCGGTACGTGTTCGTGAAGATCCAGGAGCCGGTTGGTTATCCTACGTCTTGGCGTGCCGTTAGTAAGTTCTCCTTTAGGCTTTCAGTTTTATCATTCCTTTGGGAGCCCAATTTGATGTTTAGATTTTGCTTCGTCAGATGTGTCCCGCCCGGTTTCCTTTGCTGGAGAAGCAGCAGCGAAGCTTATAATGGGAGTTCTTCGACGATTCTTATGGGTGACCTCTCTGGTGAGCAGGGAAGCCTTGCGTCATAGTTGTGTTTGGGGTAAGACTTCCCTTTTTTCTATTCGGTAAGGCTTTGTCTCGTTTATTTTGGCGAGGCTCCCGGTATCGGTTGTCTATGACGAGTATCAGAAGGCCAAAGCGCGGAAGCAGCGTCTTTCTTACACTCCTCCGCCAAGACTGGCGAGGGCTACTCTATCGGGTAATGGTCTATCTTCCACCTCATCAACAACTGTTGAGGTCGGGCCTGACCGTGACCCTTTGGTGGATGCTCACCGGAGATTGATCGGCGAGGTATTCCTTCTTCGTGGCCAGATGCAAGACATGGTGGCTCGACGGAATTTACTAGTTCAGCAAGTGAAAGCCTCGGCTAGATGGGGGCTCATGAAGGAATGGATGGAGAAGCGTGTGGAACATCGGAATCCGGAAGAAGAGTATTGGCGTCATTTGTTCCTATCCGGAGGGATCAGCCATCAGTCGGGGAGCTTCTCCCAGGCTGCCAACCCGAGATTTGTTGTGGGGTCGCGATTCTCGGAGGAGCCTTCATTTTGAATAATTCCTTTCTTTATTTTGAGACTCTGGATTTTTGTTGCTTTTTTGAACAAAGGCTCTTTGTAGCCCCCTTTGATTTTATGAATAATGATGCTTCACAGTTTTTCCCCTTTAATGACTCCTTCCTGTTGCTTCGCATGGTCCAGATAGTAGTGTTATGCATGTTTCTTCTTGAGAAGATATCCTTCCGTCTGTTTCCCGATCGAGGTGGGACTTGGTAGTCCATGGTCCCTCTCTTTTCGTAGGTTGAATAGTAGGATCCCGGGGGATGGGCTATAAACCCAGAGGTTTCGGGCTACAATATGGACTCTTGGAGTCTGGAGATTGATCTTGTAATCCGGAGGTTGCGTGAGGACCCGGGGGTCATCTGGGGACCCGGAGGTTGTGGAGGAGCCCAAAGGTTCTCCCTTAGATCCCGAGATCGTATTCAGGACCTGAAGGTTCCCCTAGACCCTGAGGTCTTATTTGAGACCCGGAGGTCCTTCTTTATATCCTGGGATCATAACTGGAGCCCGGAGGCGGTATAGGAACCCGGAGATTCTTTGATTGATCCGGAGATCATAGTTGGAACCCGGAGGTTTTTGAGATCGTGATTGGACCCTGAGGTCGTGTAAGAGTACATGGATTTCCCCTAGATCCAGAAATCGTATCGGGACCTTGATGTTTGTATTTGGACCCTGAGGTCGCATGGGAACCCGGAGGTTCTTAGGGATGTGATGACCCCGATGCACCCTAGGCTGCACAGGGGTTCTATCCTCTTTCTAAAATCATATTAGGCCTCTGAGGCCGTATAAGAACCCGGAGGTTTCTTCCTTAGATCCGGAGATCTTTGACTGGAACCCGGAGGTTCTTTGAAGTTGTAATGACCCTGATGCGCCTTAGGCTGCACAGGGGTTCTAGCTTCTTTTTTTATCTTTGGAACCCTGAGGCCACATAGGAACCCGGAGGTTCTTCCTTAGATCCTGAGATCTTTTATTGGAACCCAGAGGCTATAGGGGAACCCGGAGGTTCTTCCTTAGATCCTGAGATCTTTTATTGGAACCCAGAGGCTATAGGGGAACCCGGAGGTTCTTCCTTAGATTTTATACCTAGGACCCAAAATCGTATGGGGAACCTTGGGGTTTCATAAGGGCCTGGAGTTCCTTGGGAACCCGGAATATTTTTCTTTTCGCAGGGACCGTATTCCGTCTTCGTAGGCAAGACTACTACCGGTACCTGTTTGGATTTCACATTTTGCTGCTCGGAAGCTGGCCACTATCGAGTTCCGATGATGTATTCTACTTCTACAAGAAGTCACTGACAGGCTTTACAGGGTGCTGGTGGGGGTGTTATGACCCAAGTGCCAGGCTTCACTGCTTTCCACGTCTGGAGAAGCATGATTTTGATTGCTCCATGTATTTCACAGTACTTTTGCAATAAATATACCATGTGTTACCTGTATTGTGTAGCTCGAAGTGTTTTAATACAAGGACTTTTCACATTGGTACTCTAGGGACCCCGATGCGTTTTAGGCTGCATAGGGGTTTTAGGTAGTTTTGACAGCATACTCAGGTTTGCGCATACCCATTCCTGCTTTATGTCTCATACGCGTTTTGATTTTGTGGGCGTGCCACTTTTTGTAAGGGTTGGCCAGGATCGGAGGTCTCTGGAGACCTGATCCAGCTCATATGCCCCTTTAAGTATAATGATTTTCCCTCTGCCTTTATAGTCGGTGTTAGGGAAAAATACCCTGGTATCATTTCCTCCAGCCTCCGGGCAGAACCCAGGCCCCCGGGTCCCCGATAAATGAACGCTCCAGGTCCCCGCTAAAAAGAACCTTGGGACCAGTCCCAGGGACCGACCGCCCTTCCAAGAATTGGAAGATTTCCGATAAGGAGAACCTTCCATATTTCCGAATATAGAAGAGTTCAACCTAAATCAAACCGACTTCAAGGCGACTATATAAGGGCTCCTAAGTCCCAAAAGCAAGGGATCGACTCCTCAAGACTTAGAGATTAGAGCTAGGCGGCTAGAACTAGGGTTTACACACCAATCATTGTAGTTTCGGCTTGTTTACTCAATAATACTTCTTCTCAAGTCTTTCTCTCTATTATTAACCTCAAATCCCCACGAAATACTTACAAACACATACATACTACCAGCTTATCCATTGTTCCGTGGTACTCACAAAGATCCTACAAAAAAATCCCCTAACAGTTTGGCGCTAGAAGGAAGGGAGTAATCAAACTACGTGACGATGACGGTGGACAAGCATAACGAGCCATCCGATGATGCTCAAAGGGTAGCTGAACTCCAGAAGCAAGTTGACGGCATGCAGAGACAAATAACCGAGATGAATCGAACTCGGGAGGCAACTGGGGAAAACCCCAACATCTCTTCAGAAGTCCAGAGTCTGAAGGAGAAACTTGACGAACATTCCAAACAGCTGGAGCAAGGTGCCGAGAATCTCAGCCAGTTGCATTCGGAGAATAAGGTCCTCCAGGATCAAAACCAAGCCCGCCGAAGGGCAGGCAACAAGAAGCGTTGTTTCAACACCCAGGTTCGACCCATGGGGAATCTGAATACTCCTAACTCCGGAGAAGGCGCGACCGATCCAGCTCCTGGGTCAGGCGTAGCCGGGGCAACGCGCGTAGGGGCCAAGAATCCTCAGGTCCACAACCTGGAGGAGAGTGATTCCAAGCCAGAATCTGATAAGGAGACGCCTGAAAAGATATCAGCGACGGAGTCCTCTATGACTGCCTATTTCGAGAAGATGTTCTCCAAGAGATTCGACGCCATGCAGTCCATGGTGGAACGCCTACCAGGAGTTGCTCCCCCAATCCGAAGGAGTAACCCAAACTCCTACGCAGATACCCCCTTCGTGGAAGGAATCGCCTCGGTCGAGATGCCTAGGAAGTTTTTCTTCCCCAGCATAAAGATGTACGACAGCACGGGGGACCCCGACAATCATATCGCTCAATACAAGCAACAGATGCTCGCGGTCGCGCTTCCATAAGAATCCCGCAAGGCTACAATGTGCAAAGGCTTTGGCTCCACTCTGATAAGACCTGCCCTACAATGGTACATAAACCTACCCACCAGGTCCATATCCTCTTTTGCGAGCCTCAGCGACAAGTTTGTGGAGCAATTCACAAGTAGTAAAAGCCTGGAGAAGACTTCAGACGGTCTCTACGAGATTCTTCAGCATCGGGTAGAACCCCTGCGAGATTACATAAACCGCTTCAACCAAGAAAAGATGGCAGTTCCCGACTGCAGCATTCCTACCGTGATCTCTGCCTTCAAAAGGGGCCTGCTTCCAGACGGAGGCCTCTACAAAGAACTAACCACGTATCCCTGCAAGACCATGGAAGACGTGTTATCTCGGGCCTCGGTGCAAGTGAAGTGGGAAGAAGATGTCGCTAGCCACGCTAAGGCCCAGCTGAAGCAGGACAAAAAGTCGGCCCGATCGGATCAAGGAAATCGGGATGAAAGATCCTCCCAAAGAGCGACCAAGGACTCTGGGAACAGAAACCGGGGCAGGTTCCTGTACCGACCCCTGGAAAAGGAAGAAGGAATGTCGGTATCCACTTGGCCCGACATCTCCCATCTCTCCATATTCACACCGGAGCTAGTCAACGTCTTTAGGCAGATGGGCCAACAGGTCAAGTGGCCTCAAAAGATGAAGGCACCTGACTCGTTCCGGAACCCTGGCCTCTGGTGCGACTTCCATCGCGATCACGGTCACAAAACTGAAGACTGCATCGCTCTAAGGATCGAGGTCAATGAACTACTCCAAAAGGGGCATCTCCGGGAATTCCTCTCAGAAAAAGCCAAGAACCATCTAAATAAAGAGGTGCCGGCGAAATCCGCTGGAGCTATACCCGCCTCACCACCTCGCCAGGACCGAGTGATCCTTGTCATATCCGGAGGTTCAGAGACAAGCGGCGTGAGTCATGCAGCTGCCAAGAAAAGCACCCGCAATGCCAAGCACGGCCTGGAGACGACCAAACCAAAGCGCTTGCTCCTAGGTACCGACAAAATAAGCTTCACGGCTAAGGAGCAGGAGAAGATCCTGGCTCCCCACCACGATCCCCTGGTCATCTCGCACACCGTAGCAAACTACTAGGTAAAAAGAATACTAGTGGACAATGGTTGCTGCAGCAACATCATCTTCCAGACTGCTTACCAGGACCTAAGGCTGGAGGAGAGCGCCCTGACGCGCAAAATAACTCCACTCATCGGATTCAGCGGCGAAGTCAAGAAAACAGCCAGAGAGGTCACTCTCCCAGTGTACGCTGAAAGGATCAACATGTCTACCAAGTTCCTGGTCGTCTACAATCAATCCGCATACAACATGATCCTAGGAAGACCCTGGATTCACGACATGGGAGCAGTCCCTTTAACCCTTCATCAAATGGTGAAATTCCCTACACCCTGGGGCACCAGAATAATCAAAGGAGATCAGGAGAATTCTCGATCCTGCTACCAAACCACCATAAAGGGAAAGACCAAGGTCTTATAGTAATTACAGAAGAGACCTCAGGTCCCGCTAACCCAGGGACCAGAGGTCAAGAGGTCTGGCGAATGGCGATCGGTTCAGAGGATGCGGACCCCGAATCACGTGAAGGACCACCTAAGGACCGGTATTGACCGCTTCGCATGGTCTCACTCAAGGTCCTCCAAAGCGGTACCTGTTCAGAAGACAGGGACCTCGCAAGATCCTCGTCCTCCACCCCGCATAGATCTCGCCAGCTACCAACCGATGGTCTTGCAACTAAAGAAGCGGGGCATAAGCAACGTGAGGAGACCTCCTCTAAAATCATACCGGATGGATCTGAGGCAGAGGGTATCCTGCCAACGGAGAACAAAGATACCTAGCCAAGCCAGAGTTCTTCAAACCTAGTCGCTCCGCTGGATGAATGCGACTACCCATTTCATGATCGTGCTGAGAACCTTCATCACCAGGAAACACTAGTCGCGAATCCCCAATAGCAAGAGAATCTACAGAAGCTGGGGCACGAGACAAGTTTCGGTCACGGTCCCTAGACCCAAGGGAGAAGCTGTACCCAGAAATGGAGAGAGGGACGACGCGCCAAGGAAACACTCCTACAATCCTCAACAAACCGGCATGAAGTCCACCTCCCAGGAGGAAAGCGACAGATGGGTCCACAGAACCCAGAGGACTGGTCCTGACCACGGAGTGCCGCCAGGGACCGCAGCAAGAAAGAAGAATCCTCCAGCAGGGGCACTCATCGAAAGATCGGGAAAAACGGAATATCTCCATTTTTAAGTTATGACAGCTTAAAAAGAGGAAAAAGCGTAAACTAACCTAGGAGCGAGTATATAAGGAGTCCTAGGCGAGAGGCATGGGGGAGAACTCTTTTAGACTCATAACTCTCTGCACTTAGAAACTTAGGCTTATTTCTCGACAAGTTCGGTTTCTATGACTGGCACTCAATCACTAGACCAACTCGCCTAGGCAGTTCGATCTCTTGTCCAGAGATCGCAGCCAAAACTTATGGAGATATTCCGTTTTTCCATCGAAATAGTTGGACAAGAGATCTAAGCCATCATAACTTAAAAATGGAGATATTCAGTTTTTCCACCTCAGCAGTCAAATCCAGAGAAGAGTCAGAAGAGTCCATGGACACTGATGGAGCAACCGCTTCCTTCACCTTGCTAGATCTAACTCTACTACCTATGGAAGAAGAATCTGGGGAGGGACCCGACTCAGCCTTCATCTCAGAAATAGAAAGGGTTGGAAGGAAGGGCCTAAAAGCAATCGTAAGAGTGGAATGAAAACCCGAACTGAGATGTGGAGATCGCGAGAAATCTTCATAACAAGAGAAAAGGAAACTGGAATGGTTTGGCGGCAAAAATGGAGATATAGAACCGAAAACCCTAAAGACGCCTTACACGCGTCGAAAAGAGAATCCATGCGGGAAAGCGAATCTCGAGGTATTGGGCGTCCTTTCCTCTTCCTACCCAGTCTCAGGGACCCGAGGAACTAATGGAACTCTGAGGACCACCCTACCAGCATTACTTCTCCGGGCAAAAGGATTCCAGCGCATATCGAAGACTCCGGTTCTCTCTAACAAGAACTCTCTCCAGCCTCGTCATCTCCAGAAAATTCAAGACGCTACTATTAGGCTCCGACCAAATAAGGAAGAGCCAATCCTTACCTGGGTTCAGAATGAGCTCCGGCTTGAGTGGAACCCAGGACAGCGAGACCGATGGAGCAGATTCCTGCCTAAAGGGGAGCCTGCTGAGAATGAGCAACCCCGGTTGACTTGAGTGCACAGGTTATTCCCCGAGTTCGATGACGAAATCAAGCAATAAGGGGCAAACTGTTAGGGAAAACTACCCCGGTATCATTTCCTCCAGCCTCCGGGCAGGACCCAGGCCCCCGGGTCCCCGATAAAGGAACGCTCCAGGTCCCTGCTAAAAGGAATCCTGGGACCAGTCCCAGGGACCGACCTCCCTTCCAAGAAATGGAAGATTTCCGGTAAGGAGAACCTTCCATATTTCCGAATATGGAAGAGTTCAACCTAAATCAAACCGACTTCAAGGCGATTATATAAGGGCACCTAAGTCCAAAAAGCATGGGATCGACTCCTCAAGACTTAGAGATTAGAGCTATGCGGCTAGAACTAGGGTTTACACACCAATCATTGTAGTTCCGGCTTGTTTACTCAATAATACATCTTCTCAAGTCTTTCTCTCTATTATTAACCTCAAATCCCCACGAAATACTTACAAACACATACATACTACCAGCTTATCCACCGTTCTGTGGTACTCACAAAGATCCTACATAAAAATCCCCTAACAGTCGGAACTATTTTATTATAAGCTTTAGGAGTAGGAAATCATAATGCTTAAATAGTATATCAGGTAATGGTCTATCTTCCACCTCATCAACAAGTGTTGAGGTCGGGACTGACTGTGACCCTTTGGTGGATGCTCACCGGAGATTGATCGGCGAGGTATTCCTTCTTCTTGCCAGATGCAGGACATGGTGGCTCAACGGGATCTACTAGTTCAGCAAGTGAAAGCCTCGGCTAGATGGGAGCTCATGAGGGAATGGCTGGATAAGCGTGTGGAACATTGGAATCCGGAAGAAGAGTATCTGCGTCATTTGTTGCTATCGGGCGGGATCAGCCATCAGTCGGGGAGCTTCTCCCAGGCTGCCACCCCGAGATCTGTTGTGGGGTCGCGATTCTCGGAGGAGCCTTCTTTTTGAATGATTCTTTTCTTTGTTTTGATACTCAGGTTTTTTGTTGCTTTTTTGAACAAAGACTCTTTGTAGCCCCCTTTGATTTTATGAATAATGATGCTTCACAGTTTTTCCCTTTTATTCACTCCTTGTTGCTTCGCATGCTCCTGATAGTAGTGTTTTGCATGTTTCTTCTTGAGAAGATATCCTTCCGTCTGTTTCCCGATCGAGGTGGGACTTGGTAGTCCATGGTCCCTCTCTTTTCGTAGGTTGAATAGTAGGATCCCGGGGGATGGGCTATAAACCCGGAGGTTTCGAGCTACAATATGGACTCTTGGAGTCTGGAGACTGATCTCGTAATCCGGAGGTTGCGTGAGGACCTGGGGGTCATCAGGGGACCCGAAGGTCGTGGAGGAGCCCAAAGGTTCTCCCTTAGATCCTGAGATCGTATTCGGGACCCGAAGGTTCCCATAGATCCTGAGGTCTTATTCGAGACCCGGAGGTCCTTCTTTAGATCCTGGGATCATAACTGGAGCCCGGAGGCGGTATAGGAACCTGAAGATTCTTTGATTGATCCGGAGATCATAGTTGGAACCCGGAAGTTTTTGAGATCGTGATTGGACCCTGAGGTCGTGTAAGAGTACAGGGTTTTCCCTGATGTTTGTATTTGGACCATGAGGTCGCATGGGAACCTGGAGGTTCTTAGGGATGTGATGACCCCGATGCGCCCTAGGCTGCACAGGGGTTCTATCCTCTTTCTAAAATCATATTAGGCCTCTGACGCCGTATAAGAACCCGGAGGTTTCTTCCTTAGATCTGGAGATCTTTGACTGGAACCCAGAGGTTCTTTGAAGTTGTAATGACCCCGATGCGCCTTAAGCTGCACAGGGGTTCTAGCTTCTTTTTTATCTTTGGAACCCTGAGGCCACATAGGAACCCGGAGGTTCTTCCTTAGATCCAGAGATCTTTGATTGGAACCCGGAGGCTATAGGGGAACCCGAAGGTTCTTCCTCAGATTTTATACCTAGGACCCGAAATCGTATGGGGAACCTTGGGTTTCCTCTTTAGATCGGGGGCTTGCATAAGGGCCTGGAGTTCCTTGGGAACCCATAATATTTTGATTTTCGCAGGGACCGTGCTCCGTCTTCCTAGGCAAGACTACTACCGGTACCTGTTTGGATTTCGCATTCTGCCACTCGGAAGCTGGCCACTATTAAGTTCCGAAGCTGTATTCTACTTCTACAGGAAGTCACTGACAGGCTTTAGAGGGTGCTGGTGGGGGTGTTATGACCCAAGTGCCAGGCTTCACTGCTTTCCACGTCTGGAGAAGCAGGATTTTGATTGCTCCCTGTATTTCACAGTACTTTTGCAATAAATATACCATGTGTTACATGTATTGTGTAGCTCGTAGCGTTTTAATACAAGGACTTTTCACATTGGTACTCTAGGGACCTCGATGCGCCTTAGGCTGCACAGGGGTTTTAGGTAGTTTGACAGCATACTCAGGCTTGCGCATACTTATTCCTGCTTTATGTCTCGTACCCGTTTTGATTTTGTGGGCGTGCCGCTGTGGTCGTGCCACTTTTTGTAAGGGTTGGCCAGGATCGGAGGTCTCTGGAGATCTGATCCAGCTCGTATGCCCCTTTAAGTATAATGATTTCCCCTCTGCCTTTATAGTCGAAACTATTTTATTATAAGCTTTGTCTGGAGACGTTTAGCATACATAGGAGTAGGAAATAATAATGCTTTAATAGTATATAGTAGTATAGAAATCATGGTCCCGGGACCGTATTAAAAATTATAGGCTTTGAGGTGCAGAGTGTTCCAGCAGTTGGGTTGTATTTTACCTTTGCTATCTTGCAGCCTATAGGCGCTTTCTCTCCGCACCTCGATGACCTTATAGGATCCTTCCCACCCGGGGGTGAGTTTCCCTGTCGTTTTTTCTGCTCATCGTAGAACCCAATCCCCTTGTTGGAAGGTCTTGGTTCTGACTTTCTTGTTGTACGTCCTGGCGATGTCTTGCTGGTAGGACCAGTTTCTTAGCCGAGCAGCCTCTCTTCTTTCGTTGAGAAGGTCGAGGCTCAGCGCCATCAGCTCGTTGATCTCCTCCTGAGAGGTATACCCTGAGGCCGTTGTTCTCACATGCATCTCCGTGGGTATAATGGCCTCAGAGCCGTAGACCAGCGAGTAGGGAGTTTCCCCTGTTGTTGTGTTGGGAGTGGTCCGGTAGGCCCAGAGGACTCCGTGTAGTTCTTCCGCGAACTTCCCGTGAGAGCCCTCCAGTCGCTTTTTAAGCATGTTGACCATGGTTTTGTTTGTGGACTCGGCTTGTCCGTTAGACTAGGGGTGTCGAGGTGTTGCGAAAGTGAGCTTTATGCCCCCAGTCCTTGCAGAACTCCTTGAAGTTGTGGCTCGTGAACTGGGGTCCATTGTCGGTGACGATCTCGTGGGGGACCCCGAAGCGAGTGATTACGTAGGTCCACATGAATTTGCGGATCTAGAGGTTTGTTATTCGGCTGAGTGCTTCTGCTTCGACCCATTTGGAGAAGTAGTCAGTGACTATCAGAAGGAAGACCTTCTGCCCCGGCGCCATAGGGAATTTCTCTACTATATCCATGCCCCACTTTCTGAAGGGCCATGGTGAGCTTATGGACTTGAGTTTCTCCGGGGGAAGCTTGGAAACTGGAGTGTGCCTCTGACACTGGTTGCAGTGTTTGGTTTGTCTGTCGGCGTCGGCGGCCATCGCGGGCCAGTAGTAACCTGCCCTTCTAGCTCTGAGCACCAGGCTTCTACCGCTGGAGTGGGATCCACAATCTCCTTCATGTAGTTCTACAAGGATTCTAGCGGCTTCTCGAGGTGTGACGCACCTTAGGTACGGGCCAGAGAAGGATCTCCGGTACAGCTTCTCTTGGGAGATACAGTACCTTGCGGCTTGCTTCTTAATTTTTCTGGCCTCGTTGCGATCTTCCGGGAGAATGTCGTTCTCTAGATACCGGATTAGGGGGGTCATCCAGGTTTTGCCTTCTTCAACAGCGGAGACCTCCTCTGATGGGAGTTCCTCCAGGGTGGCTGGCCATTGAAGCACAAGCAAGGGCATGCTCATCCTGCTGTTTGTTTCGAGGGTGGACCCCAGATTAGCCAGGGCATCGGCTGGTGAGTTTTGTTCCCGGGGGATTTGAGTGAGCTTGCAACTCTTGAACTTCTTGATCAGCCGCTGGGAGACCGCCAGATACTAGATCATGCTGTTGTCTTTTGCTTGGTACTCTCCCTGTACCTGGTTGATTATCATCTGGAAGTCGCCGAAGACCTGGATGTTTTCTGCCCCCATTTGATGGGCGAGTGTGGGAACCGAAATTCGCACTGTCGATTTCCGTTTAAATTAGAAAACTAGGAAAACCCTAATTTCCCATAGGTCCCGATCTCTGCGAGAGCCAACGGCAAGTGACCAAATATATGTGGATATCATTAAAAGATAACAAACGAGTTTAGAGAAAACAGTAAATCTTATTTCGAGTCCACGTGAGAGCGTTGCGATCATTACAAGAGATCATAAAAGCTTTGGCCACAAAGGCTGTTAGCGAGTTACCTAGTTCTAGCGGCCTAAAAGCTCAAACCTAGTTGACTCGCAGCTCGATAACAAAAGACGAAGAAAATACAGAAAAGGTTTTTGATTGATTTCGGACTGAACCTTATGAAAGGCTGCCTACATACCCCTTTCGAGGATCAAGCCGAACGTAGTTCAAGAGTGAACCAAGAGATCGATCTGCTTGTGCACGTTCGTCTGGTAATCGGGTGCCAGTCATGGAAACAGAGAATGTCGAGAATAATGCCTCAGAGTTTCTAAGTGCCGAGAGTTCTGAGTCTAAAAAGTTCTCCCACGTGCCTCTCGAGTAGGACTCCTTATATACTTGCTCCTAGGTCGGGTTACGATTTTCCCCTTCTGCCCTTAAACCGTCATAGCTTAAAAATGGAGATATTCCATTTTTCCCGATCTTCGTGATTATCTTCGAAAACTTCATATTTATCCGCGAAAACATGACATTTATCTTGCCTTACGAACCAAGAATAAACCGTCATACGGCTTATGGGCTTTTGGTTAAGAAATCGTAAGTGGGCTTCGAGCTTCGTCTTAGGTCTCTTAGGGTCGTCTTTGGCTCGAAACGTTTATTACGGTTTCTTCGATAAAAGCCAACTTCCCGCATTTTTTATCGTAAAGTTTGACTGATGACTTCGTGTGACGGGAAACATAGAATGATTTAGCCACAGTCTACGGGAGATAGCATTTAAAGAGTAGACGAGAATGCATGGATTTGTTGTCGTATCGACGTTTTGGGAGAGCTCGGTTGCTACGTAGAGCTTGGCTCGAGCTCGGTCGCTACGTAGCGACCGAGAGGAATGGACGCTCGGTCGCTACGTAGCGACCGAGCGGAACGGACGCTCGGTCGCTACGTAGCGACCGAGCTTGGCTTCGATCTTGGTCGCTACGTAGCGACCGAGCGGAACGGACGCTCGGTCGCTACGTAGCGACCGAGCGGAACGGACGCTCGGTCGCTACGTAGCGACCGAGCTTGGCTCGAGCTCGGTCGCTATGTAGCGACCGAGCGGAACGGACGCTACATAGCAACCGAGCAGAACAGACGCTACATAGCGACCGAGCGGAATGGATGCTCGGTCGCTACGTAGCGACCGAGCTTGGCTTCGAGCTCGGTCGCTACGTAGTGACCGAGCGGAACAGACGCTCAGTCGCTACGTAGCGACCGAGCTTGGTTCGAGCTTGGTCGCTACGTAGCGATCGAGCGGAACGGACGTTCGGTCGCTACGTAGCGACCGGGCTTGGCTCGAGCTCAGTCGCTACGTAGCGACCGAGTGGAACGGGCGGTCGGTCGCTACGTATCGACCGAGCTTGGCTCGAGCTCGGTCGCTACGTTGCGACCGAGCGGAATGGATGCTTGGTCGCTACGTTGCAACCGAGCTTGGCTCGAGCTCGGTCGCTACGTAGCGACCGAGCGGAATGGATGCTTGGTCGCTACGTTGCAACCGAGCTTGGCTCGAGCTCGGTCGCTATGCAGCGACCTTTTTCGAACTCTTGTCCGATGTCTCGTGAATGCGTTTTCTCCGCAAGATTCTTCGTAAAAATAAATCTTTTTCAAAGATTTATTTTTCGTAAAAACGTTCATGCTGATTTTTACGGACTTTCAGACATTGATTCCGTCGTCACCGAATTTGACCCCAACAGCGAGAGTTAGTCCTGCGATTAGAGCCTCGTACTCGCTTTCGTTGTTGGTTGCTTTGAAGTTGCATCTCACGGCCCTTGAGGCCGTGTTCCCTGTCGGCGAAGTAAGCACTATTCCTACTCCAGCTCCTCTGACATTGCTGGATCAATCAACGTGCAGGATCCATTCTCCCTCTTCCTTGGTTTCGCTTCGGAGGCGTACTTCTTGCTCCAAGGCGGGAGCAAGGCAGGGAAAAATTCGGCCACGAAGTCTGCTAGGACGTGCGACTTTATAGCTATGGCAGGACGAAAGATTACGTCGTACTATCCTAGTTCCACAGCCCATTTAGCTAGGCGTCCGGAGACTTTGGGTTGTTGAGAACCAACTTTACAAGGAAGGAGGTGACAACCACGATTGGGTGAGCCTGGAAGTAGGGTCGGAGCTTGCGAGCGGCGACTATCAGGGCTAAGGCCAGCTTCTCTAGATGGCTATAGCAGGTTTCCGCGTCCAGGAGAGCCTTACTTACGTAATAGATTGGTAGCTTCTTCCTTCCCTCCTCTCGTATTAGGAAGGCGCTCACGGCGTGTTCGGAGACTGCTAGATATAGCAGCAGGACCTCACCGAGTAGTGGCTTGGATAGGAGAGGAGTAGTGGTGAGATACGCTTTTAGCTCGTGGAGAGCGGATTCGCACTCTTCCGTCCACTGGAAGTCCTTTGGGGTTTTGAGGGTTCCGAAGAAGGCATGAGAGTTTTCGGAGAGTCTGGAGATGAACCTGCTCAGGGCCGCCATTCTTCTTGTTAGCTTTTGGACCTCCTTGACGTTCTTCGGGGAAGGGATTGAATGAATGGCCCTGATTTTCTCCGGGTTGGCCTTGATGCCCCGGTGGGTTACAATGTTCCCGAGGAACTTTCCAGAGCTGACCCCGATTAAGCATTTAGCTGGGTTGAGCTTCATGCTATACTTCCGGAGGGTGGAGAAGGCTTGTTGCAGATGAGATATGTGATCCTCAGCCTCTAGGGACTTGACCAGCATTCGTCGATGTAGACTTCCATGATTCGCCCTATCTGGTCCGCAAACATCATGTTCACCAGCCGCTGGTAGATTGATCATGCGTTCCTTAGACCGAAGGGGATAACCTTGTAGCAGTAGATCCCTCTGCACGTCATGAAGGATGTTTTCTCCTGGTCTTCCGGATGCATAAGTATTTGATTGTAGCCGGAGAACGCGTCCACAGAGCTCATCAGCTGATGCCCCGCGGTGGCGTCCACCAGCTTGTCGATATGAGGTAGAGGGAAGGGGTCCTTTGGATAGGACTTGTTGAGGTCCGTGAAGTCTATGCAAACTCTCCACTTCTCGTTCTTTTTCTTGACCACGACAACTTTGGCTAGCCATTCCGGATATTGCTTTTGACTTCATCGTTGATGATCGCTGTTAGGGAAAAATACCCCGGTATCATTTCCCCCAGCCTCCAGGCAGGACCAAGGCCCCCGGGTCCCCGAAAAAGGAACGCTCCAGGTCCCCGCTAAAAGTAACCCTGGGACCAGTCCCAGAGACCGACCGCCCTTCCAAGAATTGGAAGATTTCCGATAAGGAGAACCTTCCATATTTCCGAATATAGAAGAGTTCAACCTAAATCAAACCGACTTCAAGGCGACTATATAAGGGCTCCTAAGTCCCAAAAGCAAGGGATCGACTCCTCAAGACTTAGAGATTAGAGCTAGGCGGCTAGAACTAGGGTTTACACACCAATCATTGTAGTTCCGGCTTGTTTACTCAATAATACATCTTCTCAAGTCTTTCTCTCTATTATTAACCTCAAATCCCCACGAAATACTTACAGACACATACATAGTACCAGCTTATCCATCGTTCGGTGGTACTCACAAAGATCCTACACAAAAATCCCCTAACAGTTTGGCGCTAGAAGGAGGGGAGTAATCAAACTACGTGACGATGATGGTGGACGAGCATAACGAGCCATCCGATGATGCTCAAAGGGTAGCTGAACTCAAGAAGCAAGTTGACGGCATACAAAGCCTAATAACCGAGATGAATCGAACTCGGGAAGCAACCGGGGAAAACCCCAACCTCTCTTCAGAAGTCCAGAGTCTGAAGGAGAAACTTGACGAACACTCCAAACAGCTGGAGCAAGGTGCCGAGAAGCTCAGCCAGTTGCAGTCGGAGAATACGGTCCTCCGGGATCAAAACCAAGCCCGCAGCAGGGCAGGCAACAAGAAGCGTCGTTTCAACACCCAGGTTTGACCCATGGGGAATCTGAATACTCCTAACTCCGGAGAAGGTGCGACCGATCCAGCTCCTGGGTCAGGCGTACCCAGGGCAACACGCGAAGGGGCCGAGAATCTGATAAGGAGACGCCTGAAAAGATATCAGCGACGGAGTCCTCTATGGCTGCCTATCTCGAGAAGATGTTCTCCAAGAGATTCGACGCCATTCAGTCCATGGTGGAACGCTTACCAGGAGTAGCTCCCCCAATCCGAAGGAGTAACCCGGACTCCTATGCAGATACCCCCTTCGTGGAAGGAATCGTGACGAGATGCCTAGGAAGTTTTCCTTCCCCAGCATAAAGATGTACGACGGCACGGGCGACCCCGACGATCATTTCGCTCAATGGTACATCAACCTACCCACCAGGTCCATATCCTCTTTTGCGAGCCTCATCGACATGTTTGTGGAGCAATTTGCAAGTAGTAGAAGCCTGGAGAAGACTTCAGACGGTCTCTACGAGATTCTTCTGCATCGGGTAGAACCCCTGCAATATAACATAGCCTGCTTCAACCAAGAGAAGGTGGCAGTTCCCGAGTGCAGCATTCCTACCGCAACCTCTGCCTTCTAAAGGGGCCTGCTTCCAGACAGGGGCCTCTACAAAGAGCTAACCATGTATCCCTGCAAGACCATGGAAGAGGTGTTATCCCGGGCCTCGGCGCAAGTGAAGTGGGAAGAATACGTCGCTAGCCGCGCTAAGGCCTAGCCGAAGCAGGACCAAAAGTCGGCCCGATCGGATCAAGGAAATCGGGATGAAAGATTCTCACAAACAGTGACCAAGGACTCCGGGAACAGAAACCGGGGCAGGTTGCAATACTGACCCCTGGAAAAGGAAGAAGGAATGTCGTTATCCACTTGGCCCGACATCTCCTATCTCTCAATATCCACACCGAAGCTAGTCAACGTCTTGAGGCAGATGGGCCAACAGGTCAAGTGGCCTCAAAATATGAAGGCACCTGATTCGTTCCGGAACCCTGGCCTCTGGTGCGACTTCCATCGCGACCACGGTCACAAAACTGAAGACTGCGTCGCTCTAAGGATCGAGGTCAATGAACTACTCCAAAACGGGCATCTCCGGGAATTCCTCTCAGAAAAAGCCAAGAACCATCTAAATAAAGTGGTGCCGGCCAAATCCGCTGGAGCTATACCCGCCTCACCACCTCGCCAGGACCGAGTGATCCATGTCATATCCGGAGGTTCAGAGATAAGCGGCGTGAGTCATGCAGCTGCCAAGAAAAGCACCCGAAACGCCAAGCACGGCATGGAGACGACCAAACCAAAGCGCTTGCTCCTAGGTACCGATGAAATAAGCTTTACAGCTAAGGAGCAGGAGAAGATCCTGGCAACATCATCTTCCAGACTGCTTGCCAGGACCTAGGGCTGGAGGAGAGCGCCCTGGCGCGCAAAATAACTCCACTCATCGGATTCAGCGGCGAAGTCAAGCAAACAGCCGGAGAGGTCACTCTCCCAGCTGAAATGATCAATATGTCTACCAAGTTCCTGGTCGTTGACAGTCAATCAGCATACAACATGATCCTAGGAAGACCCTGGATTCACGACATGGGAGCAGTCCCTTCAACCTATCATCAAATGGTGAAATTTCCTACACCCTGGGGCATTAGAATAATCAAAGGAGATCAGGAGAATTCTCGATCCTGCTACCAGACCACCTTTAAGGGAAAGACCAAGGTCTTATAGCAATTACAGAAGAGATCTCAGGTCCCGCAAACCCAGGGACCAGAGGTCAAGAGGTCTGGCGGATGGCGATCGGTTCAGAGGACACAGACCCCGAATCACGTGAAGGACCACCTAAGGACCGGTATCGACTGCTTCGCATGGTCTCACTCAAGGTCCTCCAAAGCGATACCTGTTCAGAAGACAGGGACCTCGCAAGATCCTCATCCTCCACCCCGCATGGATCTCGCCAGCTACCAACCGATGGTCTCGCAACTAAAGAAGCGGGGCATAAGCAACGTGAGGAGACCTCCTCTGAAATCATACTAGACGGATCTGGGGCAGAGGGTACCCTGCCAACGGAGAACAAAGATACAATCACCAGGAAACACTGGCCGCGAATCCCCAATAGCAAGAGAATCTACAGAAGCTAGGGCACGAGACAAGTCTCGGTCACGGTCCCCGGACCCAAGGGAGAAGCAGTACCCAGCAATGGAGATAGGGACGACGCGCCAAGGAAACACTCCTACAATCCTCAACAAACCGGGAGGAAAGCGACAGACGGGTCCACATAACCCAGAGGACTGGTCCCGACCACGGAGTGCCGCCAGGGACCGCAGCAAGAAAGAGGAATCCTCCAGCAGGGGCACTGATCCAAATAGCGAAACAGAGCCTACGGGCTACATAACAAAGGTAAAACATGGCCTAACCACCGGGGTACCTCGCAAGCTGATGTCTTGTACGGTCTCTGGACCATGATTTTTATTACTTATTATTTAAGCATTATGTTTTCCTACTCCTATGTAGGCTGAACGTCTCCGGACAAAGCCTATAATAAAATAGTTTCGACTATAAAAGAGTAGTAGGAATACCATAACACTTAAAGGGACAAACGAGCTGGATCAGGTCCAAGCGACCTCCGATCCTGGCCAACCTTCAATGAAAAAAGTGGTACGACCACAAAAAAACAAAACAGGTATGAGACATATAGCAGGAATGGGTATGCGCAAGCCTGAGTATGCTGTCAAAACTACCTAAAACACCTGTGCAGCCTAAGGCGCATCGGGGTCCCCAGAGTACCAATGTAAAAAGTACATGTATTAAAACGCTACAAGCTACGTGATACAGGGAACACATGGTATATATCCATTGCAAAAGTATTGTTATATACAGGGAGCAAACTAAATCCTGCTTCTCCACTTGGGTTTTCACCCATACCAGCACCCTCTAAGTCTGATAGTGGCTTCCTGCAGAAGCAGCGTGCAGCACGGGAACTCGATATTGGCCAGCTTCCGAGCGGCAGAATACGAAATCCCAACAGGTACCGATAATGACCTCGCCTAGGATGGCAGAATACGGTCCCTTAAAACTAAAATTACGGGTTCTGAGAAAGAACTCCGGGCTCAGAAAGGCCTCAAGGTCAATAACCCAAAGGTTCCTAAAAACCCACAGGTTCCTAAAAATGACCTCAGGTTCCAAAGACTACGAGTCCTATCGAAAACCTCAGGGTCCAGAAGCCATGGGTTCCCTAGAAACAACCTCCGGGTCCTGAACCCATTAGTTCCCCAAGCGATCCTAGGGTCCAATGAATAGGGAACCAGCCAAGAATTTAAAAGACCGAGGGTTCCAGGGAATCCCAGCACCTAAAACCCACACGACTCAGATTGTTGGGGTCAAAAACGGTTACGACGAAGTTAACATTCAAGAACGTCCGAAGAAGAAAACGAAAAAACCTTCTTCGACAAATACTTTTTCGGAACAGATTCTTCCTCACGAAAATCTTTGCGGAGGAAACACGAGACATCCGACAAGAGCTCGAAAAGGGTCGCTACGCAGGGACCAGACGCGTGTTCCGCTCGATCGCTACGTAGCGACCGAGCTCGAGCCAAAGCTAGGTCGCTACGTAGCGACCGAGCATCCGTTCCGCTCGGTCGCTACGTAGCAACCGAGCTCGAGCCAAGCTCGGTCGCTACGTAGCGACCGACCATTCGTTCCGCTCGGTCGCTACATAGCGACCAAGCGTCTGTTCCGCTCGATCGCTACGCAGCGACCGAGCTCTTCCGAAACGTCGATACGACATTAGTCCATGCATTCTCGTCTACCCTTCGATGGAATCTCCCGAAGACCGTAGCGAACCCATTTCATGTTTCCCACCATTCTAAGTCATCGATCGAACTTTACGGTGAAAACCGCAGAAAGTTCGTTCTTTATCGAAAGAAGCCATAATAAACGCTTTGAGTCAGAAGACGGCCCAAAGGGACCTAAGACATGACTCGAGGCCCAACTTACGATTTCTTAACCAACAGCCCGTAAGCCGCATGACGGTTTACGCTTGGTTCACAAGGAAAGATAAATGTCAAGTTTCCGCGGATAAATACAAAATTTTGAAGATAATTTCGAAGATCGGAAAAAAATGGAATATCTCCATTTTTATGCTATGGCGGCTTAAGGGCAGAAGAGGAAAAGCGTAAACCGACCTAGGAGCTAGTATATAAGGAGTCGTAGGTGAGAGGCATGAGGGAGACTTTCTCAGAGAAAACTTAGCACTTAGAGCGATTTAGGCATATTTTCGTTTTTGTTATTCGAGCTGCGACTCAACTAGGTTATTGCCGTCTTAAGGTTTAGAAATAGGAATCTCGCCGACATCTCTCATAGCCCAGGCTCTTACCTTGTTGTAACGCTCAAACGCGAATTCGGAATAAGATCTATTTTGCTCTCTTTTCGATTTCTTATACTTTATCGTTGTCATTCTTGTGTTCTGATTGTTTGGCGTGTGGTATTAGCAGATATTCGGGACCTCTGGGAAATTAGGGTTTTCCTAGTTTCCTCATTTAAACGGAAATCGACAGTGCGAATTTTGGTTCCCACAGTTTGGCGCTAGAAGGAGGGGGGTACGGATCAATCTAACCCGCAAAAGCCACTCAACGATCAGGAACGATATGCAAGACTCAACGTGCGCGAACGTCATCTCGTTCAGGGGGGAGCAACGGTCGATCGAGCCAAACCTCGAAACTATCTCCTTGTTATCGAACTGACGATCCGAGATATCGACGTCCCTAGGGTGCTAATCGACACCGGAAGTTCGGCCGATATCATCTTCAAAGATACTCTCGAGAAAATGGGGATCGATCAATCCGAAATAGTGAAATACCCTAGCCCACTACTGGGACTTTCGGGAGAAACGACCATGGCCTACGGGTCGATTAATCTCGCAGTCAAAGCCGGAACCGTGACAAGAGTCACAGAGTTTCTAGTCGTTGACCGTCCCGCATCTTACAACGTTATCATGGGAATGCCATCGTTTAACACCATGCGTGCCATCCCATCAACGTACCATCTTTGCCTCAAGTTTGCAACCCCTAACGGAGTCGAGGTAATATGGGGAAACCCAAGAGTATCACAGATGTGTTACGCCGCAGAACAAAAACGAAAAAGACCAGACCTCGAGACCACTCCTAGAAAAACGGAGAAAAAGGTCTCCAACCAGGATTCGGGAAGTCAAGATTCGGCTGAACTCTTCTGGCAGTCTCGTAACATCACGGCCCTAGAGGAAAAACGCGAACCAACTTGCGAACATGTGGTCACAGTCTGTCTCGACAAAGCATCTCCGGAACGATGCGTCGAGATCGTAGCCAATCTCCGCGAGCCTTTGAGGACAGAGCTCATCACCTGTCTAAAAAAAACCTCAATACTTTCGCATGGGCTGCGGAAGATATGCCAGGGATCGACATTAACATAACGTGTCACGAATTAAATATCGATCCGACCTTCAAACCCGTCAAACAAAAAAGGCGGAAGCTTGGACCTGAACGGGCTTCTGCGGTAAACGACGAGGTCGAAAAATTGCTTAAAGTCAGGTCAATAACGGAAGTGAAGTATCCAGACTGGCTCGCTAACCCTGTAGTAGTCAAAAAGAAAAACGGAAAATGGCGAGTTTGCGTGGATTTTACCTAAACAAGGCCTGTCCAAAAGATAGTTTCCCTCTGCCACATATCGATCGATTAGTAGAAGCAGCGGCGGTAAACAAATTTCTGTCTTTCATGGACGCCTTCTCAGGTTACAACCAAATTATGATGAACCCTGACGATCGCGAGAAGACTGCGTTCATTACCGATCGCGGAACCTATTGCTACAGGGTAACGCCCTTCGGCCTCAAAAACGCTGGTGCAACTTACCAACGACTCGTGAACCGTATGTTCTCTCAACAACTCGGTAAAACGATGGAGGTTTATATCGACGAAATGCTCGTCAAATCCCTCCAAGCAAAGGATCACGTATCACATCTCGAGGAATTTTTCGCGCAGTTAAATTTCCATAACATGAAGCTCAACCCGACAAAATGCAGGTTTGCCGTGGCATCAGGGGAATTCCTCGGCTACCTAGTCACATTCCGCGGCATCGAAGCTAATCCAAAACAGATCAACGCACTGATCGAGATGGCTTCCCCGAAGAATAAGCGGGAAGTCCAAAGGCTGACCAGTAGAGTCGCGGCACTTAACCGGTTTATTTCACGATAAACAGACAAGTGCCTGCCCTTCTACGATGTCTTACGGGGAAATAAAAAATTCGAATGGTCGGAAGAATGCGAAAACGCTTTCCAACAGCTGAAGCGGTATTTAGCTTCCCCTCCAGTCCTCGCAAAACCCGTGGAGGGGGAACCTTTGTTCTTGTACATCGCTGTATTGGCGACATTTGTGAGCGGCGTGCTGATCAGGGAAGAACGCGGCGAACAGAAACCTATTTTCTATATAAGTAAAACCTTGCTGGATGCCGAATCTAGATACCCGCTAATGGAAAAATTAGCATGCGCGGTCGTAACATCAGCCCAAAAACTAAGACCTTATTTCCAATCCCACACGATCGTCATCCTCACGACTTTTCCCCTACGGACGATTCTGCATAGCCCGAGTCAATCGGGCCGGTTGGCCAAATGGGCGATCGAATTGAGCGAGTACAATATCGAGTACCGACCGAGAACAAGCGCAAAGTCACAAGTGCTTGTGGATTTAATGGTCGAACTACCGACATAGACCATAACCAATGAGGAACCAAATTCCACTTGGCTCCTTCACGTCGACGGATCCTCGTCCAAGCAGGGATCAGGCATCAGAATTTGCCTCACATCTCCGACGAGCGAGATCTTAGAGCAATCATTCAGGCTGGAATTCCACGCCTCAAGCAACGAAGCCGAATACGAATCACTCGTCGCAGGGCTGCGTTTGGCTCACGGCTTGAAGATACGAAGCCAGGGACGAACGGATGGGGTCAAAAATGGTTACGATGAAGTTAACATTCAAGAACATCAGAAGAAGAAAACGAAAAAACCTTCTTCGACAAATACTTTTTCGGAACAGATTCTTCCTTACGAAAAGCTTTACGGAGGAAACACGAGACATTGGACAAGAGCTCGAAAAGGGTCGCTACGCAGGGACCAGACGCGTGTTCCGCTCGATCGCTACGTAGCGACCGAGCTCGAGCCGAAGCCTGGTCGCTACGTAGCGACCGAGCGTTCATTCCGATCGGTCGCTACGTAGCGACCGAGCGTTCATTCCGATCGGTCGCTACGTAGCGACCGAGCGTTCATTCCGATCGGTCGCTACGTAGCGACCGAGCTCGAGCCGAAGCTCGGTCGCTACGTAGCGACCGAGCCCAAGCCAAAGCTCGGTCGCTACGTAGCGACCGAGCGTCCGTTCCGCTCGATCGCTACGCAGCGACCGAGCTCGAGCCAAAGCTCGGTACGACATTAGTCCATGCATTCCCGTCTACCCTTCGATGCTATCTCCCGAAGACCGTAGCGAACCCATTTCATGTTTCCCGCCATTCTAAGTCATCGATCGAACTTTACGGTAAACATCGCGGAAAGTTTGTTCTTTATCGAAAGAAGCCGTAATAAACGCTTCGAGTCAGAAGACGGCCCAAAGGGACCTAAGACATGACTCGAGGTCCAACTTACGATTTCTTAACCAACAGCATGTAAGCCGCATGACGGTTTACGCTTGGTTCGCAAAGAAAGATAAATGTCAAGTTTCCGCGGATAAATACGAAATTTTGAAGATAATTACGAAGATCGGAAAAAATGGAATATCTTCATTTTTATGCTATGGCGGCTTAAGGGCAGAAGAGGAAAAGCGTAAAACGACCTAGGAGCCAGTATATAAGGAGTCCTAGGCGAGAGGCATGAGGGAGACTTTTTCAGAGAAAACTTAGCACTTAGAGCGATTTAGGCATATTTCCGTTTTTGTTATTCGAGCTGCGACTCAACTAGGTTATTGCCGTCTTAAGGTTTAGAACTAGGAATCTCGCCGACAGCTCTCGTAGCCCAGGCTCTTACCTTGTTGTAACGCTCAAACGCGAATTCGGAATAAGATCTACTTTGCTCTCTTTTCGATTTCTTATACTTTATTGTTGTCATTCTTGTGTTCTGATTGCTTGGCGTGTGGTATTAGCAGATATCCGGGACCTCTGGGAAATTAGGGTTTTCCTAGTTTCCTAATTTAAACGGAAATCGACAGTGCGAATTTCGGTTCCCACACGGATCTTGCAAGAAGATCCTCGAAGAGTTTTCTCCACACCAACGCTTAGTTTACTCGCACAGTATTCATCAGCTCTCTAATTCATCTCCGTGAATCAAGCTTCGAAACCCCGAGATCATTCCGCAACCTGCAAAGAAGGGGCAATCATAGAAGAAAGCCCAAACTCCAGGTTTAACGGACAAAAGGTCCATCAAGAACAGAGGTCAAGGTCGACAACAAGCAACTGAGAGATGCAAAACTCCGAAAGCATTCTTAAGAAGCCACAGCAGGGCCATTGTTTAAACACAACAAAACAAAAAGGCACAGGGGCCTGATTCAAAGTCTTAAACCCTCACCGAGGGTAGTTACAAAATAAAAGGAGACCCTTTCATGGGGTCATGAGTTCAGAGGATAGAGATTGGAATCAGCTGGTAGGAGGGTCATCAGCAGCGGGCTCCGGCGTCTTCTCCGCCTCCATGTCGCCAGGGACCTGCGGTTCACCCTCAAAGGAAGGAGTGGGGAGTCCTAGAAGCTCGGGCTCAGTGATCTTCACCATTTTGTACTACTGCAGGACGTTCGCAGGATCCCAACTGTCGGTCTGGCCATTGAGCCACTCCCGCATTAGCTCCCATCGAGCCACGACCTTGGCACCATTCACCGCTATCGCCTTCTCTGCCCCAAAGGTCTCCGCAGTATCCTTCAGATCGTTCAGCTCCTCTTCCATGTTCTTTAGCTGACCCCTCAGAGAGACAT
Source organism: Brassica napus (assembly GCF_020379485.1). Lineage (NCBI taxonomy): Eukaryota > Viridiplantae > Streptophyta > Magnoliopsida > Brassicales > Brassicaceae > Brassica > Brassica napus. Next base: position 14,469,544 of record NC_063451.1, read on the forward strand.
TCTCCGTTGCTGCCAGTTCTCCTGGTTCCTCGCCTTGAGCCTCAAAGCCTTAATCTCTTTATCCTTGGCTAGAGGAACATCCTTTTCCTCGCGCATCTGGGAGGCCAGAGCATCCATCTCGGCTTTTGTGGAAGCCGCACCTACCATCCTCTCCCAAAGATGGAACAATTGAGACGCCACCTGCCCATCAGATCTAATCAATAAACAGAACCAAAAGATCAAAAAGTCATATGGAGCATTACCTGAAGCAAGTCACCCTGGAGCGACTGAATGGCCACGAAGGAATCTTCCTCTGACGCCAAGAGCACCGGAGTCGAAGGAAATACCTTCGTGTTAAGGTTGGTAAGCACTGTGGTCCAATCATAAGAGGCAGAAGGAGAAGAGCCTGAAGCCTTGGATTTCTTCATAGAAGAGGAAGGAGCAGTAGCAGCAACCGTCAGACGTTTGCTGCTCCTGAGAAACTGAACCTCATCGTCATCGACAGAGGCAGCTCGTTTGGGAGCGGATTTTCTCGCAGACATCACCTCAAGAGCCTTCTTGTACTCCACTAACGCCTCATCACCTTTGGATCCTGACATCTCACCTAAAATGCAAAAGCAAATCCAGTCAATGACAATAAGGGAAAAATGAAAGAGAATGAAAGGCTTACCCCAGATGCTGCAACGCTTTAACGCCGTCTTGCTTACGAGAAAAGGAATCTGGCGTCGCTCGATAGGAAGCCTCAACACCCACTCTAGGGTCTCCCTCCCGGAAGAGTAGTCCACACGAGGCAAATCTGCATCAAGAAAACAAGAGACTATCAATACCTTTTCGCCTAAAGGACCTTCGTGACTCCTACAGCCTACCCTCTAGTTGCCATATAGGTAAAAATCCTGGAAGTCGGATGAAGGCAAACTTCTCAGTCTAGTTTCCAGCAAAATCTGGAAGACGCTTCCTCTCTCTCTTAGGAACTTCCCTAACAGGAGGCTCCTTGCCCCGAGGACGAAGATAGTACCTCCATTCTGCACTGCTTAAAGGAGAAACAGAATAAGAGCACAAAACCTCAGCCACCCCGATTACGAGCCCTTGGAGATCGCCTAAATTTTGCAAGGCTATTGTGGGAACCGAAATTCGCACTGTCGATTTCCGTTTAAATAAGGAAACTAGGAAAACCCGAATTTCCCAGAGGACCCGGATATCTGCTAATTACCACACGTCAAGCAATTAGAACACAAGAATAACAACGATAAGAATAAGAAATCGAAAAAGAGAGCAAAGTAGATCTTATTCCGAATCTGCGTATGAGCGTTTACAACAAGGTATAAGCCTGGGCTCGAGAGCTGTCGGCGAGATTCCTAGTTCTAGCAACCCTAAGACGGCTAAACCTAATTGAGTCGCAGCTCGAAATAACAAAAACAGAAAATTGCCTAAATTGCTCTAAGTGCTAAGTTTGCTCTGGTGACATCCTCCCCCATGCTCCTCGCCTAGGACTCCTTATATACTAGCTCCAAAGTCGGTTTACGCTTTTACTCTTCTACCCTTAAGCTGTCATAGCATAAAAATTGAGATATTCCATTTTTCCCGATCTTCCAATTATCTTCAAAACTTCTGTATTTATCCGCGTAAACTTGACATTTATCCTTCCTTCTGTACCAAGCGTAAACCGTGCTGCGGTTTACGGGCTTTTGGTTAAGAAATCGTAGGATGGGCCTCGAGTCGTGTTTTAGATCCCTTTAGGCCGTCTTCCGACTCGACACGTTTACTACGAATTCTTTTAGATAAAGAACGAACTTTTCGCGGTTTTTAATCCGCGAAGTTTGATCGATGAATTTGAATAGCGGAAAACATGGACTGAGCTTGCTACGGTCTTCGGGAGATAGCATTCGAAGGTTTGACAAGAATGCATGGATTGATGTCGTATCGATGTTCGGAAGGGTTCAATCGCTACACAGCGATTGAACTTCGGCACGAGCCCGGTTGCTACGTAGCGACCGAGCTCAAGCCAAAGCTCGGTCGCTATGTAGCGACCGAATGGGACGATCGCTTGGTCGCTACGTAGCGACCGAGCTTTGGCTCGAGCTCGGTCGCTACGTAGCGACCGAGCGGGACGATCGCTCGGTCGCTACATAGCGACCGAGCTTGGCCGAGCTCGGTCACTACATAGCGACCGAGCGGGACGATCGCTCAGTCGCAACGTAGCGACCGAGCTTTGGCTCGAGCTCGGTCGCTACGTAGCGACCGAGCGGGACGATCGCTCGGTCGCTACGTAGCGACCGAGCATTGGCTTGAGCTCGGTCGCTACATAGCGACCGAGCGGGACGATCGCTCGGTCGCTACGTAGCGACCGAGCTTTGGCTTGAGCTCGGTCGCTACGTAACGACCGAGCGGGACGATCGCTCGGTCGCTACGTAGCGACCAAGCTTTGGCTCGAGGTCGGTCGCTACGTAGCGACCGAGCGGGATGATCGCTCGGTCGCTACGTAGCGACCGAGCTTTGGCCCGAGCTCGGTCGCTACGTAGCGACCGAGTGGGACGATCGCTCGGTCGCTACGTAGCGACCGAGCTTTGGCTCGAGCTCGGTCGCTACGTAGCGACCGAGAGGGACTATCGCTCGGTCGCTACGTAGAGACCGAGCTTCGGCTCGAGCTCGGTCGCTACGTAGCGACCGAGCGGGACGAGCACTCGGTCGCTACGTAGCGACCGAGCTGGACGAGCGCTCGGTCGCTACGTAGCGACCGAGCTTTGACTCGAGCTCGGTCGCTTCGTAGCGACCGAGCTTTGGCTCGGACTTGGTTGCTACGCAGCGACCGGACAGCGTGTATGCGTGGTAATTACGCAACGGTCGAGCTTGGTTAGTTTGGTTTGAATCTTCAAGGATACTTCTTCGTAAAAACTTCGTGTTTGGTTATATTTTACGAAAGTTACATCTTCCTTTTTACTATCTCTTTCGGAAATACGATCTCCGAGGATTTTCGGGTGGTAATTACGTCGTAACCGTTTTTGACCCCAACAGTTAGCCCCCCAGCCCGTTAGGATCATGCATCGTAGGATCCTAGCGTGCAGTTAGGCATGTTCGGCAAGTTAGGCGTGATGGATGGAATTAATATCTGAAAGTCCGAGCTTGAACAGTAAATCCTCATGCTTATAAGAAGGGAGGTAACTTGTTTCATAATTTTTTCACTTTCTTGTCTTCCTCTAAGATCTTTCTTAAGAAAAAAATTTCTTTCTTTCTCTCCACCCTTTTCCTCTATTTTCTTAGGAGAAGTTTAAAGATGTCGAGCAAGAAAAAGATTGCGAAGAAAGGGTCTTCATCCGCGAGTGCTTACGAAGAGCTCATTGTTCCGAAGATGGAGTTCGTGCCTCACTCGGTACATCCTGCCGAGAACGAGGCATGGTGGGGATCTCATTATGGCTCGTTGACCCCTCCCAAGGAGAAGTCGTTCCCGGTCCTGACCCATCGTGGAGTCGAGAAAGGGGATGCAAGCAGGAGTACCGACGAGTTTCTCGCGATCATGCGATCGTTCTGCCATATCCCGGATGTTGTGGAGTTCCGGGTTCCTCGCCGTGGGGAATGTGCTAACAGCCCCCCAGAGGGTTACTTCACTTGCTACGAGGCGTTCGTAGTGCGTTATCGCCTATGGTTCCCAATACCCGAAATTCTCGTCCGAGTGTTGGACCGTTTTGAAGTTGCGATAAGCCAGTTGACTCCCCTTGTCTTATTGGGATCCTAATCCTAAGCTACGAGCATGGCCTTTCCCTTTCCGTCGATCATTATGAAGCGCTTTTGAGGCTTTAACTTGTCACAGATACGGATAAGCATAGGTTGGTCCCTCGGAAATTTATGTCAGTGGTTAAGAAGTTCATTTCGAACTTCAACTCGTGGAAGAAGTTCTTTTTCTTTGTTCGTATAGACGCTGCGTCCGTCGAAGAGAGTTGCTTACCACTGTTCCGGAGGTTGCCGAATGATCGTCCCTTCATCAACCCTCTTGCTCCGTTCCCTGAGGACATCATTGCGGTGAGGGATCTTCTCAGGAACGGTCCCTTCTTCTGGACTTCTTTTACGCCGAAGAGGGTTCGGAAGGCACTGAGATTCGTGCAACCCGGTCCTGCTTTGGCTGCGGACACGGGAAGCGACTCCGAATCTGACGACCAGAATCCCGTCGAAGCTCCAACAGCTGTGCCGGAGTCGAGCTCTCGGAAGGGAAAAGATGTCGATCTTGGCGACATAGAATTTTCGATGGATGACTCTATGCTTCCAGGATGGGATCCGAACCTTGCTTACGGCGATGGGAGTGGTTCGAGCGAGGTCCCTATTCCGGATTTCGATGATTTCTTTGCTGATCTGCCACCGGGTTTCGATGCTCCTCCTCCTACGAAAGAATCGGCGAGGCCGAGAGTCGTTGCGGAAGGATCTCGCATCATCAATGGGGTTAGTTTTTTGAGAATTTTTTGGTGATTGTCCTATGTATATATATATTTATAACATGTCAATCGATTTTGCAGGGCCTGAGCTTGCTGGGCTCGGCCATTGAGGCGGGCCATAGAGAAGCCATGGTCTACCGCTTCAAAGCGGAGAAAGCGGAGCGGGATCTCGCTCGCGTGCAAGGCGAGATGTTGGAGCGAGAGGCGCAACTTACTCGTGATCATGCGCGGGCCATCCGCAAAGCGGAAAGGAAAGGCAAGAGGGAAATCGTCGAGGTGATGAAGACTCGTGCCTCTCAATTCCAGGTTGAGTATGGGAACCTCAAGAATGCCTTTACCTTGGTGGGTGACTTTCGTGAGTGCCGCGGTTCGGTCGGAAGTCTTTGGAGGACGCGAGCCGATGACTATGCGTTTGAGGAGGAAATGAGCTTGATGAAGAGTGGGATGAATGAACGTGCCCACGCTGAGGCGCTTATCCCTCCGATCGACGAGCGGATTCAAGGGTTCTGGGATTCCATCCCGGTTTCCCCTGATACCGAGGAGGTTTCGACTGGGTTTCCCGATGATGGCGAGGAAGTGGATCGTCCCGCGGATGCGTTCGGTGCTTCGTTGTCCGGGGACTTTGACTTTGGATTATGAGAGGTGGAATAGTTATCGAAAGAGAGATGCTCGTCTTTCTGTTTCATGTTTATGGCCGATTGTGGCCGAGAGATTTGTACGGGCCTGTTTTGGCCGTTTTTATCGTTTATCGGGATTGGCCGTTGGTGGCTTTGAATCCCCTTACCGCTTTACGCGGTTATTTATATGATGAATGTTTTCGTTTTCGAGTTTTCCTGAGTAGGTTTGAAGTAAATATGAGTTGTCGTCTCATATTTAATTCCGATGAGACGTTCAATCTGTTGGTTCGTTCGTGATTTTCGTAAAAATTATTTATCTTTACGATTTTCGAGAACATTGAGATACGAACGGAGAGACATGGTTTAGGATCTCGTATCTTTTAGATATCATGCCTTGAGATGTTTGAGACCAGAGCGTTGGGTTTAGGGCAAGACCTAGGTTTACTTTCGGTTAAGGTTTATGCGGTGACTAGCCGGCTATCGTTTTTCCTGTTGCGATTTCTTCCTGATTCGCACCGATTTAAAGTCCGCGATATGTTCTCGGCTTATATGACTTGTATGGTACGAATCGAGCATCTTCTCAGAATTAACTGGAAGTGCTAAACCAAAATTTCGGATTTTTGTTGTAGCGCGCTTTTGTCCTTGTGCTGGACGTTTTTAAAGATCAAAAGAGTGATCGAATTGCGTTTGTTTAAGACGGCTGGCGTGTTCGTCGGGGCCAATCGACGAACGGGGTGTAAGGTTTTGGTGGTCGCGTTCGGACAATTTGTTCGTATTATCTTCGAATTTTAACTTTGCGACGTCTCGCAGTTGTTTCGAGGATTATACGTGTATCTTTGTGCGTTTGAAGGATGATGATTTTTTTACGATTTTTGGGCCGGATGAGGCTGCAGACAAGAGTCTTAATGTTTCCAGGCGTGTCCTGAAAAATTTTTGTGTTTAACTGAAGCGTAAACGTTTTCCGATAAAAAGGACAACGTATATTGTAGTAAAAGTTTTTGAAGTTTCTTAAACACTCGATTACAATAATGGCGATTTTTTAAGTGGGAGTATACGAGTATACGCACCCACTCCCCACCCCCCCCCTTTTTAGAGAGGGGGATAGCTGAACTCGTCTTTTGACGAGCTGCCTACGTACCCCTTTCGAGGATCAAGCCATCTCGTAGTTCTGTTTCATGCCGCGAGTGTTCTTACTCGACGGTAGATGTCGCGATGTCCGCCTTGACCTTGTCGATCGTGGCTGGGTCAACGCTATTTTCCGGATGTTCCGGTTGAGTTGTAGCGTGGGCTTCAGACTTGTGTCGAGCTTCGACGTCCGATGCGTTTGCGTTGGTAGACGTTTTTAATTTGTTTTTTCCCGGGGTGCTTTTGGCTGAAGATTGGTCTATCTTCGTGCGCTTGCCATTTACAGATGCAGAAGTCGTGATTTGCCTTAACTTGTGCTCTGCGAGGAAGCATAGCCGCGACTGTTTTTGGCACCCCCAGGTAGAAGGTTGACGGAACTGCCTGCATGGCGTTGAGCCATGGGGTTCCCATGATCACGTTGTAGATAGCGGGATAATCGACCACCGCGAACTCGACGATTTTCGTGATCTCCGTGACCATGACTGGCAATTGGATCGATCCAAGAGTCATCGGTACTTCGCCTGAAAAACCCGTGAGTGGTTTGGCGTCGGAATTACTTCTCCGAGTTCGATGCTCATCCGTTTGAGAGTGTCGTGGAAGATTACGTTGATCGTGCTTCCCGTGTCGACGAGTACCCTTTCGACTTCTAAGTCTCATATAACGAGATCTATGACGAGCGGGTCGCAGTGAGGTTGATCGATGCCGCCGGCCTCTTCCTTTGTGAAGGTGATCGAGCAATTTTGGCCATCTCGGGGAGGAGACCATGTAGACCAATTTGCGCTCGACTCCGCCTTCCGTTGGTAAGCCTTGATGGCCGACACAGTGTCGCCGCAGTATTGTGATCCTCCGATGATCATATTGACTCTGCGGCGATTGTTATCGTTCCCTTTGTCGTCTGGCCTCCTGCCGCGTTTATCCCCAGGCTGGTTTTGTTGAGGGGATTTTTCAGCGGACGGATTTCTGTCCGTCTTTGGAGGGCGATCAGAATCGAGGATCAGATCCTTGACGCTAGTTACTTCCGAGAGCTCTCCAGCGAGTAGCTTCGCGGCCAGTCTTGCTCCCAAGACTTTGCAGTTGGTTGTGGAATGTCCTCGGGATTGGTGGAACTCGCAGAAGGTGTTTTCGTCATACCCTTGATTGCGAGTCCATGTGTTGCCCGTGGTCCGACCCTGATCCGAGTTGATCGCATAGTTATGCGCCCCCTGGAGATCTTCCCCCTCGTGATGGACGTACTTGCCGTTACGAGAGTTCTTCTTTTTCCCTTTCGGGTCCACGTCTTTTGAGGATGGTCTTACCGCCTTATGTTTTTGTGATAAGACTTTAGTTTCCTCCTCTACTATGATGTAGTCCGTTGCTTTGTGGAGGGCGTCCTGGATCGTTCGTGGTTTGTCGAGAGTTATCCACTTTCTGAATTTGACTTGTACCAGAGCGTCTTTCTCAGCGCGTCGATGGCCACTTTGTCGCTTATCCCACTGACCCTTGACATTATCAGCTTGAACCGACTGATAAACTCGCGGAGGGGTTCGTCTTCCCTCTCGGAGAGACTCCAGAGGTCAACATCGGAAGTTTCTCTGTCTATGAATACAGAGTATTGCTTGAGAAATCCGATGCGAGCTGTCGGAAACTCCCGATGGTGTTACGACGAAGGCGTGTGAACCATTCAAGTGCTGCTCCTTCCAGGTTTTCAACGAACAGGCAGCAGTAGCCGGCATCCTTTTCGCCGTCCTTCAGTCTAGCGCTTCCCATCGCGATGTGGAAAGCCTGAAGGTGCGCTTTTGGATCGGCCGTACCATCGTACTTCGGTACTTTGATTTTTCCCGGATCGGACACCCTCATGTCCGAAATGCGATTGGTAAAAGGGGTCTTCCGAGCTCCTTCCAACAGTCGATCGATTTCGGGGGCAGCACTAGTAGCATGATGGATTTGAGACTTTACGGCCCTCACTTCTGCCGCAGTCTTGGTGATGTAGTCGCGAAGATCGCGGATATCCGATGTCTTGTCAGTAGATTTCCGAGCCTGTCGGCGTTTACTGCGAGTGAGCTCGGTTTGTCTTTCAGCCAGCTCCTCCTGTTCGTTCCAATAGGCGATTTCTTCCTCTTCCATCATTGGTTTTTCGAACGGGGAGCCTTCCCGAGCAGATCGGCTTCTGGTCCTTCTCGGATGTCTGTCGACGTCCTCGTCGGTGTCATTGGAAACATCGCTAGGATCCAGGTCAATGTGTTCGGCTTCGTTATCCTCCGAGTCCTTTGCAGGGGGCGGAAGACTTTCAGGGTTCTCCTTTTCGATGGGAGATTTCTCGCTAGGGTTTTGACCAGAAGGTCGTTCCCGCGCGACTGCTGATCTGTCGAGTGGGGTAGCGAAGTCGAGCCTCTTCCCGTGGATTTTGGTGGTTCCGCGGGGGTGGATTGTTTGGGTCCTTGCCGTTAAGGTTTCAACCTGTTGGGTCAAGGTATTCACGAGCTTATCCTGTTCTTCCGACCTTTTCTCATAGGTGGCGAACATCTTTTTAAACTCCTCGAGCGTCGCGGCGTTGGCTTGTGTGTTGGCCGCGGATACGTCCGCTACTGGAGTGTGGAGATCGGTGCCGCTGCCTCCGTTAAGAGGAGTTTGCACGTTATCCGCGTCGTTAGTTGACATGTCTGATCGAGAGTGATGTGGCTTTTGCGGGTTAGATTGATCCGTACCCCCCCCCCCTTCTTCTAGCGCCAAACTGTGGGAACCGAAATTCGCACTGTCGATTTCCGTTTAAATAAGGAAACTAGGAAAACCCTAATTTCCCAGAGGACCCGGATATCTGCTAATTACCACACGTCAAGCAATCAGAACACGAGAATAACAACGATAAGAATAAGAAATCGAAAAAGAGAGCAAAGTAGATCTCATTCAGAATCTGCGTATGAGCGTTTACAACAAGGTATAATCCTGGACTCGAGAGCTGTCGGCGAGATTCCTAGTTCTAGCAACCCTAAGACGGCTAAACCTAATTGAGTCGCAGCTCGAAATAACAAAAACGGAAAATTGCCTAAATTGCTCTAAGTGCTAAGTTTGCTCTGGTGACATCCTCCTCCATGCTCCTCGCCTAGGACTCCTTATATACTAGCTCCAAGGTTGGTTTACGCTTTTACTATTCTGCCCTTAAGCCGTCATAGCATAAAAATGGAGATATTCCATTTTTCCCGATCTTCCAATTATCTTCAAAACTTCCGTATTTATCCGCAGAAACTAGACATTTACCCTTCCTTGTGGACCAAGCGTAAACCGTGCTGCGGTTTACGGGCTTTTGGTTAAGAAATCGTAGGATGGGCCTCGAGTCGTGTTTTAGATCCCTTTGGGCCGTCTTCCGACTCGACACGTTTACTACGAATTCTTTTTGATAAAGAATGAACTTTCTGCGGTTTCTAATCCGCGAAGTTTGATCAATGAATTTGAATAGCAGAGAACATGGACTGAGCTTGCTACGGTCTTCGGGAGATAACATTCGAAGGTTTGACGAGAATGCATGGATTGATGTCGTATCGATATCCGGAAGGGTTCAATCGCTACACAGCGACTGAACTTTGGCTCGAGCCCGGTTGCTACGTAGCGACCGAGCTTTGGCTCGAGCTCGGTCGCTACGTAGCGACCGAGCGGGACGATCGCTCGGTCACTACGTAGTGCCCGAGCTTTGGCTCAAGCTCGGTCTCTACGTAGCGACCGAACGGGACGATCGCTCGGTCGCTACGTAGCGACCGAGCTTGGCCGAGCTTGGTCACTACGTAGCGACCAAGCTTGGCCGAGCTCGGTCACTACGTAGCGACCGAGCGGGACGATCGCTCGGTCGCTACGTAGCGACCGAGCTTTGGCTCGAGCTCGGTCGCTACGTAGGGACCGAGCGGGACGATCGCTCGGTCGCTACGTAGCGGCCGAGCTTGGCCTCGCTCGGTCGCTACGTAGCAACCGAGCGGGACAATTGCTCGGTCGCTACGTAGCGACCGAGCGATCGTCTCGCTCGGTCGCTACGTAGCGGCCGAGCTTGGCCTCGCTCGGTCGCTACGTAGCAACCGAGCGGGACAATCGCTCGGTCGCTACGTAGCGACCGAGCGAGACGATCGCTCGGTCGCTACGTAGCGACCGAGCTTTGGCTCGAGCTCGGTCGCTACGTAGCGACCGAGCTGGACGAGCGCTCGGTCGCTACGTAGCGACCGAGCTGGACGAGCGCTCGGTCGCTACGTAGCGACCGAGCTTTGACTCGAGCTCGGTCGCTTCGTAGCGACCAAGCTTTGGCTCGGACTTGGTTGCTACGCAGCGACCGGACAGCGTGTATGCGTGGTAATTACGCAACGGTCGAGCTTGGTTAGTTTGGTTTGAATCTTCAAGGATACTTCTTCGTAAAAACTTCGTGTTTGGTTAAATTTTACGAAAGTTACATCTTCCTTTTTACTATCTCTTTCGGAAATACGATCTCCGAGGATTTTCGGGTGGTAATTCCGTCATAACCGTTTTTGACCCCAACAGCTATCAAAGTTCTCCAAGTCGGAGGGTTCAATTGACCTGGGGAAATCCCCAAGGTTTCTGATATCTTGGCCACCAAAGAAGGGACTCGATCCCTAAAACCTGAGTCTAAGTAACCCTCGTATACAGGAACTTCATCCACGCCAAAATCCGAGACCCTATCTTCTGGACCTGGCACTCGGATGATGATGTCAGCAGGGAGATTATACTTCATCCTCAAGTCTGCAACCTCCTCAACCCCTATTACCGAAGGAGGGCCTATCGGAGGGTACCGGTTTCCCTCCGCGACGGGCGAAACATTCCGGGCAACGATAGCTTTAGGATCTTCCACCTAAGCAGTCAAATCCAGAGAAGAATCAGAAGAGTCCATGAACACTGACGGAGCAACCGCGTCCTTCACCTTGCTAGATCTAACTCTATTACCTATGGAAGAAGAATCTGGGGAGAGAGCCGACTCAGCCTTCATCTCAAAAACAAAAAGTGGAAGGAAGGGCCTAAAAGCAAGCGTAAGAGGAGAAAGAAAATGTTACCTGTGGAATGAAGACCCGAACTGAGATGTGGAGATCGCGAGAAATCTTCGTAGCAAGAGAAAGGGAAACTGAAAAAGCCTAGCGTCAAAAACGGAGAGATAGAACCGAAAACCCAAAAGACACCTTACACGCGCGAAAAGAGAATCCATGCGGTAAAGCGAATCTCGAGGTATTGGGGGTCCTTTCCTCTTCCTACCCAGTCTCAGGGACCCGAGGAACTAATGGAACTGTGAGGACCACCCTACCAGCATTACTTCTCCGACCCAAGGGATTCCAGCGCATATCAAAGACTTCGGTTCTCTCTAACAAGAACTCTCTCCAGCCTCGTCATCTCCAGAAAATTCAAGACGCTACTATTAGGCTCCGGCCAAATAAGGAGGAACCAATCCTTACCTGGGTTCAGAATGACCTCCGGCTTGAGTGGAACCCAGGACCGTGAGACCGATGGAGCAGAGTCCTGCCTAAAGGGGAGCCTGCTGAGAATGAGCAACCCCGGTTGACTTGAGTGCACAAGTTATTCCCCGAGTTCGATGACGAAATCGAGCAATAAGGGGAAAACTGTTAGGGAAAAATACCACGGTAACATTTCCTCCAGCCTCCGGGCAGGACCCAGGCCCTCGGGTCCCCGATAAAGGAACGCTCCAGGTCCCTGCTAAAAGGAACCCTGGGACCAGTCCCAGGGACCGACCTCCCTTCCAAGAAATGAAAGATTTCCGATAAGTAGAAATGGAAGAGTTCAACCTAAATCAAATCAACTTCAAGGCGACTATACAAGGGCTCCTAAGTCCCAAAAGCAAGGGATCGACTCCTCAAGACTTAGAGATTAGAGCTAGGTGGCTAGAACTAGGGTTTACACACCAATCATTGTAGTTCCAGCTTGTTTACTCAATAATACATCTTCTCAAGTCTTTCTCTCTATTATTAACCTCAAATCCCCACGAAATACTTACAAACACATACATACTACCAGCTTATCCATCGTTCTGTGGTACTCACAAAGATCCTACACAAAAATCCCCTAACAATCGCGTCCCTCTCGGGAGCAAATTTCCTTCTCTTTTGTCTGACGGGCTGATGTAGGGGATCCACTTGCAGCTTGTGCATGATGATCTCCGGATCGATCCCAGGCATATCTGCGTGGGACCAAGCGAAGTAGGCGGAGTTAGACCTGAGGAAGTCTATTAATCTTCTCCTCAACCCTTCGGTCAGCTTGGAGCCAATCTTGAGATGTCGGGTCTGATCTCCTTCGGTTAATGGCACGTCGTCCATTTCCTCTACCTCCAGTTCCTCGGTGTGATGAGCCAGAGGCTTACTCCGTAATTTCTATAAGACCTTGGTCTTTCCCTTCAGAGTAGTCTGGTAGCAGGAGCGGGAATACTCCTGATCTCCTCTGATCGCCTTTATGCCCCAGGGTGTACGGAATTTCACCATCTTGTGAAGAGTCGAAGGGATGGCTCCCATGCCACGAATCCAGGGCTGTCCTAGAATCATATTGTAGGATGAGGAAATTGGTTGACATGGTTACCCCTTCAGCGTACACGGGGAGGGTCACCTCTCCAGCGGTTTGTTTGACTTCTCCGCTGAACCCTATAAGCGGGGTTATCCTCCGAGTTAGAGCGCTTTCCTCCAGCCCCAGATCCTTCTATGCGGCCTGAAAAATGATGTTGCCAGAGCTTCCATTATCTACCAGTATCCTTTTCACCAGGAAATTCACTACAGTGAGCGATATGACCAGGGCGTCATGATGCGGAGTGAGAACTTTCTCCTGCTCCTTGGCTGTGAAACTTATTCCGTCCGTACCTAGGAGTAGGCTTTTTGGCTTGGCTGCCTCTAGGTCATGCTTGGAATTCCAGGTGCTTTTATTCGCGGCTGTGTGGCTTATGCCGCTGATCTCCGAACCGCCTGATATGACATGAATCACTCGGTCCTGTCGAGGTGGCGAGACGGGAGCAGCTTCAGTGGGCTTTCCCGTTGTCTCCTTGATTAGATGGCTCTTGGTCTTATCGGAAAGGAACTCCCTGAGGTGTCCTTTCTTAAGCAGCTCGTTGACCTCAATCTTTAGTGCGATGCAGTCCTCCGTTTTGTGACTGTGGTCTCGGTGGAAGTCGCACCAGAAACCAGGGATCCGGAAAGAGTCGGGTGCTTTCATTTTCTGAGGCCACTAGACCTGTTGGCCCATCTACCTTAGAACATTGATCAGCTCTGGCCTTGAGACAGAGAGGTGAGAGATGTCTGGCCACGTGGACACTGCCATCCCTTCTGCCTTCTCGATCGGCCGGTTCTGGTATATGCCCCGGTTTCGATTTCTGGAGTCCCTGCTCGTCTTTGAGAGGGTTTCTCTTCTCGCTCGGTTCGGTCTGACCTGATCGTCTTGGGATCTTGCTTTTGTTGTGCCTTAGCGTGGCTGGCAACATCTTCCTCCCATTTTACATGTGCCCAGGCTCGAGATAGGACGTATTCCATGGTTTTGCACTGGTATTTGGTTAACTCCTTATAGAGGTCCCCATCGGGGAGTAGGCCTCTCTTGAAGGCGGAGGTAGCAGTGGGGATGCTGCATTCGGGAATAACCACCTTCTTTTGATTGAAGCGGGCCAAAAGGGGCCAGAACACGGCAAAGAGCCCATTTATGATTTTATGGAACCATGCCCAGTCGTTACGACAGTTTATCATTTGTTACCCAGAAGAAGATAAATGTCAAGTTCGGAGGATAAATGTCAAGTTTCCAAAGATAAATACAGAGATCGAAGAAAAATGGAATATTTCCGCGAAGCAATAAACTCGGCCGAGGGCAGAAAGGGAAAAGGTAAACCGCCTTAGAAGGAGTATATAAGGGGATCGAAGGTGAAGGGGCGAAAACACACAAGAATTATTACTCAGAGCAATACTTAGAGCGATTTAGGCAACTTTCCGTTTTTGTTATTCGAGCTGCGACTCAATTAGGTTTTCTGCAATCTTAGGTGCTAGAACTAGGGAATTTCACCGACAGCTCTAGCAGCTGAGGCCTTTACCTTGTTGTAACGCTCATACACAGATTCGGAATAAGACCAATTTCGTTCTCTTTTCGATTCTCATATTTTTTCCGTCTGTCTTTTCGTGTTCTTGATTGCTTGACGTGTGGTTTAGCAGATATCTGGGACCTCTGGGAAATTAGAGCTTTCCTAACTTTCCTAATTCAACGGAAATCGACGGTGTGAATTTCAGTTCTCACAAAGATAGGCAGTGTGATAGACTGAGATTAGGATCGTTTACTTTGTAATAGCTTATATAGCAAATTTCATTGTAACAAATCCTTCGTGATATAAATAAAAAATCAGTTTATCCTAACACTAATACTTAAGCGTTTAGACTTTATAATGAATCACAAAATGACCACAATGAATACTTAAACAATAAAAGGCCTTAAAATGGACTGAATGGCTCGAACCACTTAGTGGTTAAGCGGTAAGAACCTCCTTTGGCTTAGAAGCCGGCATGGGGTCTTACAGATTCCACATCTGCTTGTTTAGTCTAAAAGAGATCCTTGAGAATTCCCAATACCCGGTGCTTTATCTAATTATTTACAAACTCGTTAAATCGCTTCTTGCTTGCTTGTTTATTGTATTTTACTGACTTTAGCAAACTGAAAAACAAAAAACAATCTCCCTTATTCGATTTAGCAAGTAACTTATCTAATAATTCTGTGTGTTCTCATCGGTCCTTGTGGATTTGATCTCTAAATACTACTGCACACTACTGTGCACTTTCAGTTTATGTTTAATGGTAATAACCTGACCATATCAAGTTTTTGGTGCCGTTTTCGGAGACCAATTGGTCACCTTATAGTGTTATGTAAGTTTCAGTCAATTGCATTTTATTTTTTCTTGTTTAAGATCATTTATTTCTATTTGTTTGTGTACTCTCAATTGCATGAGAAGGTTTCACACTAGGATTCAAGGATCTCCGAACTCAATACCTCAGAATTGGAGCATGGTCGCCTAGAGAGACAAATAAAAAAGAAAAGAATTGTTGTGGAAGTTGAGGTTAAGATGGCTGAGAAAGAAAAAACAACTAGTTCAAGATAACCTTCATAATCAATAGAATAACAACAATGACAAGAATATGCCTCGTGGAAAAAGGAGGAAACAATGTTGTTAACAATCAGCAACCTGGTATACTTGCGAGAAAACATGGTGCGAATCAGGGGATACTTAGGACGACTCTTCCGCATTATGACACTCATTATCCTTTCTACGCGAACCGTTCTAGGATTCACCCATCTCCTGATGAGAGTGGAGACATTAAGATTATGATTGGTCTCGTTAACTTAGTGAAGCATAACCAGTTTCACAGGATTTCATCTACCAGTTGGAGAACTTTCAGTCGATATGCAACACCATCAAGCAAATAGGGTTCTTGAAGGCACTTTAAAATGCAGGTTTTTCCTTTCTCTTTGGCTGATAAGACTGTCAGATGGTTAAAGTCTCCAGCACCATGTTCTCGTACAACTTTGGAGGAGACAAAGACTGCATTTCTTGGACACTTTTCATTAAGCCGAGGTCCATATATATAGTAAGATTGGGAGCATTCAGCAGAATAGTGAAAAAAAAATATTTATGGAGCATTCAAGGAGTACACGCAGGATTACCCTCACTATGGTTACACTGATGTGAACCTGCTGAACATCTTCTATAATGAGGTAAATAAGAACCATCAGAACACCATAGCCACTGCTAGAAATGGCAATTTGATGACCAAGATTAGAAAAAGTTTACATCTTGATTGACAATCTATCAGGCAATCAAGAAAATCGCATGTTAGAATTTGATAGACTCGTAAGAGGTTCTGAATCTTAGTAGATTAATGATTTCATCATTATTCTTCGGCGTGGATGTCTTCCCTAGAGAATCATATCAACTCTCTTTTTGGGTGCTGGTGGAGGTGAATTCGGTGATTCTTCTTCGACTTCTCGGCTCCTTTTGTTGGAAGCCGTTTTCACCTTCAGGTTGTTTCTTGGTGTGATCACAGTTTCTTGTTTTTCGGAGTCGTCGCCGTTCTGTTCCTATTTATTATTCTTATTTCTTAGTACAACTCGACAGTCTTCTGTTGAATGTCCTTTTTGGTTGTGGAAAGTGCTGAATATTTTGGCATTGAAGGTGGAGGTTTAGTTTGGTTCTGGTTGCTGACTGCAAATGAATGTTTTCCTTGGGTTGCGAGCTCCTTTGAAATTGGTGGTTTTCTGTTTAGATTGGGGTTGTTTTTGTTTGCATTATATTGTTACTTTAGAGCATCGACCTTTTCTTCGTGAGCTGCAAAATACGAGGCCCGATGGCATGCACCGTCAAGCAAAGTTGGCGCTCGTACTGACATTTATTCTTTGAATCTTGATGAAAACCACACTTTGGTCTTGAGTGCTGTGAGGGCCACACCTTCTTTTAAGTTTGATATCTAGGCCTTGATATCTTTAAATCTGGTGATGTAAGATTTTAAGGGTTCAAATGGTGTTTGTTTCAAGTTCAATAAATAGGTTGTTTCTGTGAAGACCGGGTATTGCTTGAAGAACGCGGATATGAGTTGAGTGAAGTTATCGATGGAGTTTTTTTTGAGTACTGTGAACCATTCTAGGGCGGGCCCGGTCAGATTTTCAGCGAAGAAGGGACAGTAACCAGCCTCTTTTCCTTCGTCGTTTAGATGGGCTCTGGAAACAGCTAGTTGGATGGCTCGGACGTGACCCTTTGGGATGGTATTCTCAGAGTATTCCGGGAACTTAATTTTTCATACATCGTGCAACCTTATGCGTGTTATTTTGTTCATGAAGGGAGTTCTTCGTGTCTCCTCTATCAATGTCGGGGCCGGGCTCTTCGCCATGTGCATAATGACATGTATTCTTCGTAGTTTGGTGTTGTTTCTTTCGACGTAACCTTGGAAAGACCTTGCGTCGGTAAATTTTCTTGGGTCGGTTCTTTCTCGTTTCAAGTTAGCAAATTGTGAGGGAAATTTTCCATGTCCAATGCTCCATTTTCGGAAAGATCGATGGATTGGTCTTGATACATGGCAAGGGTTGCGGGAATTCCGTTTCTAGAGGTCCAAAATTAAGGAGGGGTCTCGCGAGATTGCTCTTTAGGTTTCCTTTCGGCTGAGTTATTATGGGCGCAAACCGGTGGGCTCTCATGCTCTTATTGCCTAGCGTATGGACTTCGTCCAGTCCGCTGAAGCTCAATCTCTTGTGGACGGTTCTAGGTTGAGGTGTTGACCTTGATGTTTCCTCAACCTTGAAGTGTACAGATCGGGAGCTAGGGAACTCGAGAGTTCTGAATGATCCTTGGAATTGTCTTTGGGGGATGGGGGTACGATTTGCGGGCTATGATTGATGTCTCGATCGCTTGGGAGTCTCATATCGATGTACCATGAGTTCCTTCTTGTCTTGTTATAGTTGGTTGAATATAGTTTGATGTGTGATCTCCTGGCTTTGGGACTTATCGATGAGGGTGGAGAGCACGCTTCGTAGCTCGGTGACTTCCTCGCGAGTATGCGCCTGTTGGAGAGGAGATATTGTTAGTGGGGCTTGCGTCTGATTGTCCGGATCTTCTATGGCTGTTATATCATTTGGCCGTCTCCAAACTCACGAGGCCGATTTTTGTGGGATCCTAAATCCATGGGCGCTGGCGGGTGCTAATGCACACAACAGTTGGCTTCCTCTGGTAGTTGTGGCCTGGTCTGTAAGTTTGGTCCCCGTGGGCAGTGTCTAGTTTCTCGTGTCAAATCAGGGAAGGTCGATGTCATTGGTTCGTGGTTCGGCATAACCAAATGGGACGAGTGTGGGATCCATGATCGTGCTTAGGAATCTTTGATCGTATTCTTAGCAAGGATTTTTTCGTTTCTCTTCCCCATAAAAGACGCAAATATGTGGATCCTAAAACTCACTCTAGGTATTTGGTCGTTATTGTATGTAAGTGATGGGAGAAGAAGAACTATGTGGGCAGCAGTATCCTCAGAAGTCAGAACACAACAATGTAATCGAAATTTAAGTTGACAAAAATGGACTTTTATATATTGAGATCGAAACACTAAAGAGTTTACATGGAATGATTGAATACAAGACAACTAAGCTAAGGTTGATGATAAAGGGAGACGAAGTCGAGGTTGATGCTGATAGAATGTCCCTTTCTCCTTTCTCCTTTCTCTCATCTCGATTTTATAAGAATCTTTGTTAGCCGGTCACTCCGAGATCTTCTCCGTCGTACGTTATGGGTACTGATATCTTTGGAGTGTTTCATATGTATATCCTCTAATGAGTACGGAGTATATACTCTTGACTTGGCCCTTTTAGCTTGAGTCGAGACTGTGAACGTGTAATTAACCTAAGCTCGAGATCGATTCTTGAAGATCATTCTTTGTCTTAATTGAGATCGGAGTCGAGATTCAGTTCTTCCCTCCGCGTGATCTTGGCCATTTTCCTATTCAAGATCGTCGAGATCTGGGTCCAACATCTCCCCTTACATTTTCCTTCCTGCTTTTCTTGTGCTTTAGATATTTGTGAATATTTCTCGACAGCATTGCCATAGAAATTTCGGAAGATGACCCCTCCCTTTAAGGCAATACTATATAGAACTTCTTTATTATTATCATTGTCTTCATATGACTTGGTCAACTCAAGAGCTTGAAGAATCCCAAAAAAACTCATCAAATGTCACTTCATCAAGATTATGAGCGTCTTCAACAACAGAAAGCTTTAACTCATTCTTTGACGGTAAGGATCTTTTCAGCTTCTTCACCGCTTATTGTCCTTGTAGTCCTTTCCAACCGCAAAACATTCATTAGATATGTCACACAACTTAGCCACAATTTGTTCTTCATCCAACCTTAGATTCACAAATCTAGATGCTAACATATCTAGCTTAGTTCGCTTTAACACTTTTAGTACCTTCAAACATGCCTCCAATATCTTCCATGATTTTTGAGCTGGTGCACATTGAGAAATCAATTAGAAGTATCTTGCATCAATGGTGTTACAACTCGTAGTCTTGGCCTTAAAATTTAACCATGATGGCTTCTTCTCTGCGGAATTTCATTGATCTCTTGGCTCATGGACTTTAACAATCTTATCATTAATCATCATTGGATGACTCCAACCAATCTCAATAGAATTTCAACAATCCTCATTAAAACCACTGAAAATTTCGCATATGAACCTTTTCAATATCCATAAGTGGATTAATCAAAACGTGGTGGTCTTGTCATTGATGTTCCTTCTAGATATACCCCCATCATTAATGATTCCAAAATCTTTCCCACTTCCTGAACCATTTTCTATCATCACCCTTGATCTACCCAAAATAAGACTAAATGTCTGTTGAGAACCTACTATAATACTAATTTAAAATGCGGATGAGTCAGAGTAAAAATAAGAAAATAAACAAGACACACGTTTCTTTTTTGAATTCAGTAAAAAAGAAAATAAATACAACCAAATTACTAACACGTAATAACCAAACACAACCCTCTTGAAATACCGTATTTTTAATTACAATAATTCATGATGGTAACTGAAACGTAATTTAAAACTCACCCTAGAGTCTAAACTTCAATCTTCCAAATCGTTGGAAGTATATGACCAAGTACGTAAGAACCTAACACACAACAATAACACCACACAAGCACAAAGATCTCTCAAGTTTTATTCTCCAAGATCTCTCAAGTTTACTTCATGATGCACGTCCTCCTTGTATAGCAAACCTAAACTCGCTCCCCAGTTATTCAAAAGATAAATTCCTTTTCTTGTAAGTTAAACTTTCTTTTTCTTTTTTTTTTTCATTCAAGCAAAATTATGTTTCTCTTAAACTAAACTTTCATTTGTCTTAAAAAAAAATATTCTTTCTTTTTCAAGCTTAACAAGCCCGCACACATCACAATACACAAATTCTAACACGGCCCAACTTCATGCAACATGTATGTACTACTTCTTGTAATACTTCACGAACTAATACATAACACTTCAACATAAAATATTTAGTGTAGTGTTAGAATTTGCCAACAGGTGATATATTTTAATGCTATAAAATTTGTTGGAAAACCATCTTGAGTCAGCAAAATAGGTGACAATGTATGTTTAAAGAGACTAAGTACATTCAGAAAGAAAAAAATAAGGTTGTTCGTTTCTCCATTTGTCATCTCCATATAAATGATCCATTTAGATGATCCAACCAAATGATTCTAATGGATGGTGTTCGACACTGTTCGTTTCTCCATCTAGATAGATCATCTATATGGATTTTTCATTTTCATCTAGATGAATTTAATGAAGAAAAAACGTAATTAGACTTAAATCATATTTTTAATCTTAAGTCGTACTTGTCTTATAACCGGACCGACACGGTGATTAGACCAGGTTCAACCATGAACCAGTCACGTAGTCAGAGTGGGTCTAATAACTGATTCGACCATGAACTTGTCAAGTAGTCGGATTGGATCTCAAAATTATTGAACATTATAAAAATCATTAAAACTATCAAAAATATATAAACTAACCATATGAACAAAAAAATAGTTTATTTGTATAATGTTTTATATTTGATATACATTTATATTTTAATTATGTATCATATTTACTAAATTTACTTTTAAATTTTTATATTTTAAAAAATATTGAACCAAGATTGATCCGGTTGAACCATATTGAACCGTGACCCAGATAATTATTTGGTTCAACTTTCGGTCCGGTTTTAAAAACATATGTTCATAATTTCATATAGTATACAATGGAGAAAACTCATCTAACAGGTCTTTGATCATTTTTTTTTAAATAACCAATAATTGATACTGGATCATATATCAGAATGATAATCTTGTAGAGAACCCTGTGGTATACTATGGATTTTATCTATTTTTAGTCATAGTATATAGGTGTTGTAAATACTTTATAGTTGTTTTGGAGTCTTTTTAATATGTTTTCAGGTTTTGGAGTGATTTGAAGGAAAGTGGTGATTTTGGTACATTTTGGAGATAAAATGATAAAGACATGTAGCTGACCATCGACCAGCCTAGCGATGATGATCAAGGATGATAATCGATCGAAACACACTCTGTGTTGTCGATCGACGACGAAGTGCGCAGAGGCCAGAATTACGAGATTACCCCTAACGAGTTTTAACCTAATATTTATGTGCTCTGCCATTGTTCTAGGCAACACCCGCTTTTCTTACTTTCATTAAGCAAAATACTTAGATTCTTAGGTTTGGAGAGAAGATCCAAAAACTCCTTCAGAGATTTGTGATTGGAACTCCAGTTTTCTACTATAATATTCTATTTATGCAGGTTTTATATCTTGTTGTTATGAATTGCTTAGCTATGTCTGAGTAGTTCTCTTTGTTAGATTTAGAGTTCAGATATTCATGAGGGATTAGCCCAAAATATAGAATTGCTAAGTGTTAGGATATGAATCAACTAAACTGTTCTTAATGCCTGTGTTCCATAGTAGCTAACTAGGACCTTGCCTATAGATATTAGGGCGCAAGCGGAAGCTTGGTTCTTTGTCTGAATTCGTTTAGATTGTGTTAGGATTGCTAGAAACAAGTGGAAGCTGATTTAGTTAAACCTAGTGAACACGCCAAACTCGTGCGATAACGCTCCCTGGAAGGTTCATCGATCGACAACTCATTAGTTGTATCGATCGACAGGCTGAAAGGTGTATCGATCGACATCCCGTTGTTGGAATCGATCGACACTTTCTCAGGACCACCAAGCGACAGCTGAGGTCCTAGATCGGCGATAGATAGTCTAAAAATACGAAAGTTGATCGACTATTCTTATTGTTTGAGTTCTAGAATATCCATTATATGCTTAGTATCTATATCATTATAATCTTTATTGTCTGAATAAAAACCCTAAGTCTAACGTTTCTCACATCTATCTTAAAATCCCAATCAATCAATCAAACAATTACTTTTTCACCCCTGCTATTTACTACTTTAAACCTATTTGCCTAGCTTAACTATATAACTAGATAGATCTACTGTGTGCTTTAGCTGCCTGTGAATTCAATCTCTAAGTACGACAACTCGACCTTTTATTTGAGAGAATAAATCACTCCGTAAGGTAATTTGAGTGATATCACCCTGCCAACATATTAGCCCTCTTCAGAAATTGTATTGAAGAGAAATCATTTGGGTTTGTAACTAACTCCATAGATTTTTTCTTTTATAAGCTTTTCTTTTAGGATGTTAAAATTACTTTTCCTATGTAAGTAAAACATGTGTGGGTGAGAGAAAGTGGATTCATAATCTACAGTAGAGAGTGTTATGAATATGGTCAATAGCTTAGATACTACGTAGATTGCATATGTTACAAACTTCCACACTGATCTAAACCTTCTTAATCATATTTCAAGCAAAAAAATAAGAACATGGCTTAGAAACGTTTCTGAGGTGTCTCATTCGATTCACCAGTCCGTCCCCATTTGAGTTCTCACCGTCCCCGTAGTACCCGAGACGTTTTGGGGACGTTTCAAATGGTACCCGGGCCGTACCTGTCCCCCACCGAACCCGGTACGTGAGACGGCACCAACTCTACGTCCCAAGTGAACAAGGAAGCAGAAGAAGTTTGCACTGAATATGATCAAAATCAGAAAGTGTATGTTTTATTTGAAGAGGTGATCTCAGATTCATTTATGTTTCTTTCCCTAAAAAGAAGAAAGATTCTAAACCCTTACTGTCTCTGCGATGGAACCATCGAGAAACCAATTAGGAACTCTACTGTCTCATATAATATATATATACACGTTACACATTCAATTACGATACAGACTGGAGGAGCAAAAGAAGCTTGTCGTTCTTTTTTTGGACAGTTCTTAATACACAACAATTACAGCTATAAGATTACTGGAACCCCATTAAAACAAATTAGTTAGAATTTTAACCGATCTTTGAAACTAAACTCGCCTGGAGCTGGTCCTGTGTGTAGATTCTGAACCCCATCTTGACTGTAGCTTGCTGAATCATCAAATCGTTAACCACCGACATACTCGCGTGACTAACCTCAAGCTCCAAATCCATCAACGCGGACATCAATCTTGCCGCGGGATGATTCCTCTTGCTCGATTCCACCCTAATCATCGCGTCCCAACCTATAACCTTCACTTCGATCTCCATCCCCACAGGTTTAATCATAGCCGTAGCTGAAGAGGAAGAAGATGATAGATCTCCACATGTGCTTGATTTTCTTCCGGCGAGCTCAATTTTAACCTCCTCAAGCTGGTTCTTGATATGGATTTTCTCAGATTCCGTCTTGTTTACCTTGAGCTTGAGCTCGTTGATGTAAGCGATCGCGTCTCCGAGCAAGGAAGCTTTGTCCATTTTGGAAACGTTTGGTACAACCGCACGTAACGCGTAAAAACGCTGGTTTAGTTTCTCCCGTCTCTGTCTCTCCGCTTCGACGTGGTTTAGCGGTTCTTCTCTACCGTTCGCCGGTTTTCTTCCACGTTTCTTCGGACGTTTCTCCGGGATTTCTTTCACGATGAAAGCTTCTAGGTCGGAGTGATCGGATTCTCCTCCGCCGCCGAATGATAGAACTTTATCGTCGATCAAACCAAGAGAGTTCTTTCTCTTGTTCTCGAATTGGATCGGATCCGGGTTCATGGAGCTCCGTCTACCATCATTGCCGAAGCTCAATATCTCTCGGGGTCTGGGTTTCACCAAGGTGGTACTCGACTTGGAGAAATTCATTTCTGGAGAGAAATTGTTGTTGATTTTTTGATTCTGGGTTTGGGAGTGGACCGGGCTTGGAGTCGAATCGGGGTTCGGGTTTCCCGTTATGGTGCTTGAACTACCACCATTTTCAAACTGAGTAAACTTGGAGAAAAGCTGTCCTTTACCCGGTTCGGGTGCTCCAATCGGGTCATTAATCCATATAGACGGGTCGTTTTCGCCTTGGGTCGGGTCAAGGTTCCAGTTAGGACCCGGTAAATCTGCAACACCAACATCGAAATTGAAAAGTATTCGGACCTTACTCATAAGATCCGAACTTGGTGGGATCTGCTCCGTTGACCCGAGTTCAACAACTCCGTTAGCCGAAGGGATACACGCGATGGTTTGCATCCCAAAAACTCCTCCTTGCTTCGCCCGCTCACAACTCGATCCGGATAACTGATCCGACCCGGAAACCCAAACTACGTTAGCTGTCGATAACGCTTTACCCGCCAATCCAGCACCGGAAGCAAAGCTCTGTGTCATCGAAACCAAGAAAAACCACTCCGTATCTGTCACCTCTTCATCTACAGCTTCATCCACCGAGCCACCTCCCCCGGAGATCAAAGAATTGAGCTCACGCAACACCTTTTTCCGATACTCCTGATCCGCCGGAGTCGAAAAAGGCAACGGAATCGATCTCTGTTTAGGCTTCCCTTTGTCTTCTTCACCTTTGTAATAACCATCACCCCAGCCGAGCACGGAGGCGCTTGAGAAATCGTACGACGGCTGCCAGAATATAGCGTAGGTCCAACCTTCGTTTGTCCCTTCAATCAGTGCTTGTAGCCTTTGCTGGAGAGTCTCCTGGTTAAACCCCGCTGGGGCCGGAGCTGTTGCCGACGCCGTCGAAGCTTCCGGTAGCCATAAGGCTGACATATCGGAGGAGCTCAAGAAAGCTTCCATCATAGAAGTGTTATCGTCGCTGGTCCACAGATTCCTCATTGGTTGTAGCTGGTTGTCCGTCCTTAAATAAACCAGTCACCGGTTAACTTAAAAGCTCCGAGGGAGAAAGAGAAAGAGAAAGAGAAAGAGAAGAAAGTCGTCGTGGTGGAGAAAATTTGAGTGCGTCTGCGTTTATTATATGTATAGGGAATCTTGAGGGTGTGTGCGAGTCATTACTGTGGTAATGATACTACGTGGCGTGTTTTGATAGTCAAGATCAAACGGAGAAGCTTCGAAGAACTACCATTCCATTGACTGTTGGATGTAGGCCTGAGCATAAAATCCGGAACCCGAAATCCGAACGAACCCGAAACAAAAAACTGGATCTGTTATCTGATTCGAAATGTAAAAATACCCGAACGGATTTTGTAGGATGGAACAAAAAATATCCGAACCTGAAATGTTATTAACTGATTAATATAAATATTTTGAAATATATATAAGTATTTCAATTATTAAATTCAATATTTATGGTACTATGATATATAATAATAAATATTAAAATATTAATAAATAATTTAAATACACAATTAGTTATAAATAATGTATTTTATAATTTGTTCGTTCAAATAAAAAGTCTATAAGAACACATATTGTTTATAAATAATGTTTGTTTTCATTCTTGATTAAATATTTTATTGTTATTTTATCAAATTTAGGTGTGATAGATTAATTTTTATTAAATTTAGATGTTTTTCTTTATATTTTGCTTCAGATTTTTTTTTTTTTTTTTTTACTTCGGTTATATCTGAACAGAACCGATATAACCCGAATCGAATCTCTACGATATATGATTACTTTATGGGTTTTAAGATGCAATACAATTTTGAACCGAAACCGAACTGTTATTATCTGAACTCTATCCGTACTGATAAAATTTTAGTATCTGACTTAGGAACGTAAATCCGAAAACCCGAAAACCCGATCCGATTTCCAACGGGTACCCGAACGCATGCCTAGTTGGATCTACTCGGTGACAGTATAACGAGTGAGATCGTGCGGTTGCTGTTCGCGCGTTTGTTCCACGTTCTTTTATTCTTCGGTCGAGATTGAAATTCATATATAACAAAAGAGTGGACTGTGGTGTGACCGACCATAGTCGAAGCGCGTTCAGTTTTTATTGTCGGACTTGGACCATATATTTTAATTTAAAATTTTAAATAATTTTTTGCTATGAACCAGATGGTGGATGGTTCATAACCAAGAGATTATGATTTGTAATCTTTCCATTTATCTATGACGGTGTAATCTCTTATATAAGGAATCTTTATATTATGAATAAAGATAGACTTTTCTGTTACTTTTATAACACGTTATCAGTACGAAACTCTAAATCTCTAAGCTAATACCCAAATCGAAAAACCCTAAAACCCTAACCCTAGCCGGCGATCCGACGAACCCTAAACCCCGATCGCGTCTCTTGTTCCCGCATCTGTCCCGGCTCGCGTCCCCGATCAGCTTCAGCCCAAGGCGTTCCTGATCCTAGCTCAGACGTTTGCGACCCGAGAGCAGCCCCAGCACGCGATCTCTTCCTCGTTCGCGACAGCATCAGACAGCTCGCGTCCGACGATCAAGGCGTTCCTGATCAAGCAACAAAGGACGTCCGCGACCCGATAGAAGCGACTCGATCCATTCCAGCTCGCGTCCCGTTCGTGTCCAGCTCGCGGCTCAACTCCTTTGGTGGTCCGATTCAACAATCATCTAAGGTTAAAAGGTAATTCAAAACCTAAGAACCCATAATCGAACATGGATTGATTGATAAAGAATGAAACCCTAAAACCCTAATCTTTATGAATCAAAACCATAGGGTAATATATCAAAAATCCTAATTGAGTAAATTGAAGCTCTAAAATTTTGATACCCCAAACCCTAAATCATCTTCCTACATGATTAAAACCCCAAATCGGTTTTTACAAGTTAAAATCCGATAAACCCTAACCATATATCTATAAACCCTAAATAATATAAGTATCAGAATTAATTATACTATAATTATCAAATCACATATTAAAACCCTAATCGAATATTTTGAAATCAAAACTGTTTTCGGTTTTGATCATTGAGGTTTTAAATCTGATTGAATCTGATGCTATGTTGCTAGAATTGTTTGACCGTTAAATTGATAGAATTTTTTTCTCATCCTGCTTGGTTAATTGTTCATCTGATTGAAAATTGTTTAAACCGACCAGCCTGTTAAAACATTGATTGAATCCGATAGGTTGATAGATTGATTGAGGTTTACTTGTTTAAAATCTGAATGATCTGATTGCATGATTCTTGAGGTTTAATATCATCTGCTAGGATTGATAGTTTTGTAATCTGATATGTTTTAAATAGAAACCCTAAATAATCTGTATGATAGGTTATATTGATCTGATTTGGATGTCTTTGAGAATTGAGAATCCGTATGCTAGGTTGATAGATTCATGATAAAATCTAATGTCTTGAGGTTTAAGATTGTATGCTAAGTTCGATTAAATTGATTGATATGATTATATGTTTTTGAGGTTTCATAAATTCGGATACTAGATAAATTATTTACACATGGTTCATGCTAAATACCAATCAGCCTTGAAACTGATTCATTGAAATTCATGCTTGAAATCTATATTCTAGTATTGCTAAAATCAGCCTTGAAACTGATTCAAATTCATGCTTGAAATCTATATTCTAGTATTGCTAAAATCAGCCTTGAAACTGATTGAGTGATTAATAAATCTTTTTACTAGTCTTGCTAAAATCCATTGATTGTTAAACCCTAATTGCATGATTAATTGAATCCATTTTTGCTAGTCTTGATAAACCATAATATTATGAGCACATAGAAATATTATTGCTGAGACTTGCTAGAAATTGACTAATTAATTAAATGCCTTTAAAATTGATAGTCTCATTGTCCTCACAAGATTGAAATCTGAATTGATTGTTTTTAAGAGTAAGGTCGCATGAAAATTATACCTAAATATTGAGTGATATATGATTTGAGATGTCGAAAATCAACCTGGATTTTGCTGTCTTAAATCTCTCTGGAGATAATTATTTACGGTGGGCATTGGATACAATGATTATCCTAAAGTCACAAAGGCTTGGTGAATGTATCATACAAGGCAATAATGCCAATGAGAAAGATTGATACAGGGCAATATTAATTATTAGCCATCATCTTATTAAGAGTTTCAAAGATCAGTATCTGACTATAGAGAATCCTCTAGACCTTTGGACAGAGTTAAAAATCGAGATATGATCACCAAAGAACGGTGTTATTTCCAAAGGCCCTATTTGATTGGAGGAATCCCAGAATCCAGGACTATAAGTCCGTGGATGAGTCTATTGCTAGCTGGGCAAAAATAATGGATTACTGATGAGAACCAGTGAATTGAGACCTCTTAGATTAACCCCATTACCTGATACCAATAAGGGCGCAGAAGAAAAAAAAAAGAGGTAACCACGTCCAGAATGAAAGACCACACGGTCATGGACGTGGAGGGTGGAAAGGACGTGGCCATGGCCACAATAACACATTTGGCCGTGGGAATCACTATGGCAGAGGCCGTTGGTATCAACCCAATTTGAGCCATGGTCAAGGCAGTGGCCGTGGTATATCCTTTAAACCACAAAGCTCGACCAAATCAGTGTGCCAATAGATGTGGAATGGGGAACCATTGGGCTAAGATATGAAGGACTCCCAAACATTTTTGTGACCTCTATCAAAGAGAGTCTGAAAGAGAAGAATCCTGAAACCCACTTGGTCTATAAAGATGGTGAAAATAATTTCGAACATGACCAAGATGATCTTATGGAATATGAGACTTATGATTGCCTAAAAGAATCAAGTTGATAATCTGATTTCGACATCAAACTTGTGTGATTGCTTTGCTTGTATGCTTTCTCTGATTTTTATCTCCTTGAATTTATTTCTATTACATTGTCTGCTTAGATTAAATGAATGAATGATTTTTCTATATGAGTACACTGAAAAACGCCAATATAAGTACTAAAGCAGGTATCGCCAGTCTGAAAGAAGACTATGGCTAGGCTAATATATTATTGCCTAAGGGTATGCATCTAGAAATCAGTGATGCCTTATATTCACCCAGCTCTAAGAGCAAGAGCAGCCTATTGAGTTTTAAAGGTATAAGAATGAATGGTTTCCATATTGAAACAATGGGCGAAGGAAACAAAGAGTTCCTTCAGATATATGTATAAAATCGCCCAAGGCCATAATAAGTCCTAAAGACTATACATGCATTCTCTACTGACCTAGACTATGCATAGATCAGTATGATAGAGGCTAAAAGCTTGCGAAAATATACACTTTATGGCACGACCGGATTGGTCATCCTGGTCCAAACATGATGCGAAAATTGATATTCAAAAGGCACACATTAAAAGATAAGAAAAGTTATCCCAAAGAATCTCACATGTGTAGCATGTACACAAGGGAAACTCATTAGGCCATCACGAGTAAAACGGCTACGAGCCCCTATTTCATAAATAAAGACTATATGTCTAGATAATACTGGTGAATACATGTCCCAAACGTTTAAATGATTATGGTATGTCAATGGGGGTAAGTGTGGACAATTCTGTGATACATGTCCATACCAAGAACGGCTTGGCCGAAATCTTTTAAAACGCAAATAGCTGATTGATAGACCATAACTTATGAGGTCAAAACTCTCATTCACAGCTTGGGCCACACGAAATTTACATGCACCTAAGTTAATATGCATCAGGCCATTTAGTGAGCATAGATATCCCCTATCACAATTATTAACGGGTCAAGAGCCAGACATACCCCATCATAAGACATTTGGATGTGCTGTCTATGTACTAATTGCTCCACCACAGATAACTAAGATGGGACCACAAAAGGAGGATGGGGATATATGTTGAATATGATTCTCCCACAATAATAAAGTATTTTGAGCCAACTATGGGTGATTATATTTGAGGCCAGATACACTGATTATTTTAAGACCAGGAGGAGAAAAAAAAAATAAAGCTGGTAAAAGAATGGTAAAAGAAATAGAATGAAATCAACCATCAATGTCTTGGCAAGGTCCTCGGACTAAAGAATGTGAAATAGACGTTTAAAGATTATCCATTTACAAAACTAGCTAATCAAATGCCAGACACATTTGCTGACCCGAAAAAGAATGACTAAGTCATATATAAACCAGCTTGTAAAGCACCAACGAATTTGATGTCCAAGAAGTGACACAGTTAAGTTGCTACAGAGTCTAGACAACGTATGAAACGTGGTAGACCAAATAGGTTCCAAAAGATAAGAATCTTCTGAAACAAAAGAAAGGTGCAGAGAATGATAATCAAAATCCAAATCTGAGGTTACTAAGGAAACCATCCCAGACATGGAGATAAGGCCGGCCGGCTCTAAGGTACAGCTACCAAACAATGTAGTTTGGGACGCCAAGCTCCAAAGTATTAAAGATCATGATAATAATGAATCTCAATCGATTATATCATGTCTGGAACATAATGGAACCAATAAGGAATGTCGACATAAGATGATTTATTTGCATACAAGGTAGCACTTGAATTTATTAATATAAGCGAGGATCATGAACCCACGTCAAAATAAGAGTGCGCACTCGTAGAACAGATTGGATTGAATGGAAATGTGGGGTTAAATAGTTTAAAGAAGAAAGGCGTATTTGGCCATATGATTAAGACGCCATATGATGTTAAAACCAGTGGATATAAATGGGTCTTGTGAGGAATAGAAATCGTGAGATATAAAGATGATGTTGCACAAGGATTCTCACAAAGACCAGTGAGTTTGAGATGAAAGTTGATGTAGTGACTGCATATTTATATGGTCCACTGGATAATGAAAGTACTAGAGTGTATTGAGCTGAAAGTACAGCAAGTTCTCGAGAACAATATTGATAATCATCAAAGTATATGATCTGAATATCCTAGGAACCTCTGGATACAATTTTCCAAACAGTTGAATATCTCAAGAAAGAGTTTGAGATGAAAGATCTTGGAAAACAAAGTTTTTTTTGGGATTACAGCTTGAGTACATTAACAATGAAATCATTGTACATCAAATAGTATATACAGAAAAGGGTACTCAAGAGATTTAATATGGACCAGTCTCACTCATTATCTAGTACATGGGCGTGAGATCACTTGTTTTGGACACTGATCCATTCAGTCCAAAGGTGGACGATAAAGAAGTCCATTTAGTCCTGAAATGGACGATGCAGAAATCTTGTTTTAGACACTGATCTGATTGGTCCATAAGAAGAACGATAAAGAAGCCTTTGATTTTGGTTTATTTTATATTAACCAGCCCAAAGAGGGGTTATTTGGTTTTGTTGATTTGTTTTCAGAAAGGTTATGTTTTACACATGGTGGTACACGCATATCACAGCAACATCATCCAAGATTTCGTGTGTGTGTATTTGAGGTTGATGACTCAATATGTTCGATCAAATTATGGCATGGCCGATGGTAAAGAAGAACCAACTATCATGTTCGAGGACGAAGCATATTCTGCCCAAGATCTTCATCACCCACGGATTGCAGAAAATTGGAGAGGTCCAAGGGACCTCTAGTAAGGTCCAAATCAGGGGGAGTAATGTGTGTTGTACTCTTTTTCCTTCACCATGGTTTTGTCCCAATTGGGTTTTCCTGGTAAGGTTTTAATGTGGCAACATTAAAGCACATTACAAGCTCTAAATGGTTATGGCATCTAAGGGGGATGTTATGAACCAGATTGTGGATGGCTCATAACCAAGAGATTATGATTTGTAATCTTTCCATTTATCTATGACGGTGTAATCTTCTATATAAGGAACCTCTATGTTATGAATAAAGATAGATTTTTCCATTACTTTTATACCATTTTTGGCATTTTTAAAAAATAATTTTAAAAATTTATATCAAATGTCCATTTCTCTCTTTGGGTCTAGAATACTGAATAGCTATTTATTTTTTTTACCGTAAAAAACAAAATTTATTAATAAATATTCAAAATTATAATGTAAGCAGGTATCATATATTAAATAGCTATAAATATATATATATATATGAAAATTTCTTACAATAAAATATTCCATATAATTATTTTCAACATCTATAACATATCCCATACCAAAAGTTCCCATTTTATTATTTTAATTAGTTTTGAATTTTCTTGAACAGCGTTGTTCAAACAAGTGTTTTCATGGAAATTTTGCCAAAAAATGATTCACAACTTGACTTTAAAGATAAAAGTGTATCCAAAATTTCGTCAAATGCAAAACTAAGTCAAAAGACTATTGAAATTACAACAATCCCTTCTCGCCAAACAAAAAACTTGTATTTAGTTTTTCCATTATAACCTCCCGTGTGAAAAGATTTCTAAAACTGTCTTCTCGGAGAATACTTCTTTGTAAGTCTTCTCGTATAGTAGATCTTTAAAAAAATTAAATAAATTATAAAAAATATTTTGATGGGAAAAAAATTGAAATCATGTAATTATAAACATTTTTAAATGATATTAATTTATATTTATTAAATTTGAATTGTTTTAAACATAGATAAGTGAATGTAGATAGAGTCATAATAGTCTTTGGTTTAGGGTTTGGAAACATATGTTATAGTATTGTTTGTATTTAGGGTTAGATTTTGAAATCTTAACTTTAAAAAAAGTTAACCTACATGTGTTTAATTTTGTGTATGTAAAACACTCTATAAGTTGATTTTAAGTTTAATGAATTATTTTTTGCTATTTAGTTAGTTATTTGACTAGGTTAGGTTGGAAGACTTCCAAAAGACTTTCCAAGAAAATATATTTTGAGTAGAATTTAGGTTTTCCGCCTAAATAGTAGAATTTAGGTTTTCCGCCTAAATTTTAGTAGAATTTAAGTTTACCGCCAAAGGCGAAGTCTTCCGTAAGTTTTGTATAAGTCTTCTCATATATTAGATCTTAAAAGTAATTTATAAAATTTATTAAATATATTTTTATATGCAAAAAATCCAAATCATGTAAATATATACATTTCTAAATGATGTAAATTTAATTTTACTAAAATTAAAGTATTTTCATGTAGATTGATTCATGATAGTCTTTGGTTTAGAGTTTGGTAACATATGTTATAGTATATTGTGGTATTTTTAGGATTAGATTATTCAATCTTAACTTAAAAAACAATTAAATTTGACATATATGTGTTTAGTATTGTGTATATTAAACAGTTTACAAATTAATTTTAAGTTTGATGAAGTTTTTTTTACTATTTAGTTAGTTATTTGATTTTAGGGTATAAAAACTTCTTGCAAAGTCTCCTCTTAGAAGACTTGTTGAGAAGTCATCTCTTAGAAGACTTGTTGACTAAGAAGTCTTTTGAATCAGAAATATGTAACATAATTTGAATTTTTATTTCCATATATAAAGAAAATTTACACATTCTATTTATACATCTCAAATTGCTTCAACAAAAATGTAATGTTCTCACTCTATAACTCTGTAACCTCTCTCTAATCTTTTTGAATATGAAAACAAAAAAATTATATATATCCATTTTTTTCTTATGTATTCTCACAAATTTATCATTTTTTTTGCTGTACATGGTTTTCATCTTTCAATCTTTCAAAGGTGGATCTATAAATTGTGGATATGTATTTTTGTGTGTGTTTATATGTTAGATTCTAAATAGCTATATATTCAACCTAATGTGACTGTTTTGTTTATTATTTAAGCATAAAAGTTATATTTTGAAATTTTTCTCCGTTTTGATGTCATTTGAATGTTTTTGAATTTGCAGGTTTTTTTAAATCTGAGACAGACTTTGAAAGATTTCTCAGAAGACTTCGGAAGACTTCTTGGAAATTCTTCTAATGCATTTTATGCTAGAAGACTTCCCACGAAGTCTTCTGCCCAAAGTGGTACAAATTTTGGATATGTATTTTGTGTGTAATATATATTAGATTCTAAAAAACTATAGATTCAACCTAATGTCTCTGTTTTGTTTATTATTTAAGCATAAAAAATTATTTTTGAAGTTTTCTTGGTTTTGAAGTCATTGCTTTTGAATATGCAGATCTTTTCGGACATTGTCAAACTTTGGAAAACTTCTCATAAGATTCTCGGAAGATTTTTTGGAAAATCTTCTAATGTATTTTATGCTAGAAGAGAAGTCTTCTAGGAAGTTTTCCGAAGTCTTCTACCTAAAGTGGTACAAATGGATGATCTCAAGTGGAGTCCAAACTTATCTATGTTGAGGAATGATATATAGCTCCATGTGTAATAGTTTTGTTTATTGTCTATTTTATGATTTGTGTGTGTACTATTTTAGTTGTGAATTATTTTGTAAACTTGAAGAGATGTTAATGAAAAGAATTTGGTAAATATGTTCATGTTTTTCCAGAAGTACTTGATATTATTGAAGTTATTAATATAACATACCAATAATTTTTTTAACCATTCTACCCAATCATAACAAAACACAACAACACAAATTTAGTCAAATTTATTAAAGCTAAGAGAGAAGACTTTTCAAAAAAACTTAGTCAGATTAACAAAAGATCAAAATTGAATTTTAAGTGAAAGTTAAAATTTTAAATCTCATGGAAGTAAAAATTATATCTTATGATCTAAAAAGACACATTAAACCACATGGCTTGATCTTCTTGAAGTTACTTAACACTTTTGAAAGTTAAAAACATACATAGAATTTACTTAACACGCTAGAAGTCTTCTCGGATTAGTTAGAAACATTGGTAAACATGAATATTTGAAATCGCATAATTATCACCAAATAAATTATGAATTTTATCCAGGAGCTCCATGACTAACACACATGAATTAACAAAAATATATTAAAAAATCATTTTAATTGTAGAAAAATGAAAGTTTATTAAACACTGACGTAAATGACTTCCTAAGAAGTCTTCTCAGAAAAGACTTTCACGGAAGTCTTCCTGAACAAGATTTCTTAAGAATTTTTCATTTAGGTTATTTTTGCAATTGAATGAAGATTTCTAGAGAAGTTTACTCTACAACAGATATTTTGAGAAGTCTTCCTTAGTAAAGATTGACTTAATTTTGAATTTGAAATTTTTCGAAAATACCAGAGAAGACTTTTACATGAGTTTTCTCTGATCAACATGTTAGTTTTCTAATTGACCAAAGTTCTGCTGATATTTGACTTTTTTCTTTGAAGACTTCTTGCGTTCACCTAAAGTTTTATCACTGTCGCAAGAAGTCTGCGTAGGTTACTTTTTCAGTTGACTTTATTTGACTTTTCCGTCAGAAGTTCTAGAGAATTCTTCTCTCGTAACCAAATATTTGAGCAAAAAACCGAAATAAAATTTGAGAAGACTTCTTAAGAAGTCTTCTCATTAATATTAATTTTTTTACTGTTAATTATCAATTGCAAAACTAACCTACGCAGAGTTCTTACGATAGTGAGAAGACTTCATCTATCAGTAAAGAAGACTTCCCGAGAAGTCTTCTTGGAAGACTGCTATAAAAAGTCAAATTTCTGCAAACTTCGGTCAATTGCAAAACTAACTTTTTTATCCGAGAAGATTTATTAAGAAGTCTTCTCGTTTTTTTTGTTAACAAAGAAAAGTTAGAAAACTTTTATAGAAG
The DNA here is from genome assembly GCF_020379485.1 of Brassica napus. Classification (NCBI taxonomy): domain Eukaryota; kingdom Viridiplantae; phylum Streptophyta; class Magnoliopsida; order Brassicales; family Brassicaceae; genus Brassica; species Brassica napus. The sequence goes on from NC_063451.1 coordinate 14,504,971, forward strand.
TCTTCTCTGAAAACACACAAAAAGTCAATTGCAGAACTAACCTATACATTGATTAGAAGATTTCTAGAGAACTCTTCTTCGCAAAACAGATCTGAAAAATTCAAATATCATTTTAAGATCCGGTGAAATTCATGTTTACCTTTTACAAGCACACATAATTTCTTAACAGAAGTTACTCACTCGTTCTGGACAATTAATCATTAACTTGAGTAACTCTAATAAGGTTATAGTTTTTGAAATAAAAATATTAGGATTTTTGGATGAAATCAGATAAAAATAAAAGGGAAATGATTTATATGTGTAAGAATGAGGATATGAAGATATATATGTTGAATTTAGAACTTGAAACTGGTTATTCATGGTGGTTAGTGTTTTTGATGACAGTAATAATGTTGTAAATAAATGAGGAAGATGAGGATGAATGAATAAAAATTTATTTTTCGGAAAAAAAGAATAAAGTAATAATATTTTATGAATAATTTGAACTTTTAAGGCAAATATGGCAAATGAAAGTTTCAAAAAAGGATAGATCATTTTGGTATTTAACTTCAAATTTTGAATCTTATTTGTAAAAACCTTCAATTTTCATAGGTATATAACGTGGACAATGACTAATTAATAAATGAAACTGCCAAAAAAAATAAATAGGTTGTTCTTTTCCGAACACGATCCATATCCACTTTCTAACAAAAATGATAGAACTTTAGATTAGAGATTATCCATATTAGAAATGATTTATTCTAATGAAAGTTTATATAATACATTTTTCACTTTCAGAGAAAAATATAATGAAATACTATTTTCACTTTCAAATGTAGAGGTAAAAATAATATTCTTTATTTTGTCCTTTAAAAAGTCCATTATATAATTATATACTGAAAAAAAATTACCTTAATAAGACTCTTTATTTTAGAGAAAATATAGAAAAGTATAGAAATATATTGGAAATAATATAATTGTAAAATTACAACAAGGTGCTATGCAGGTGAGAATCTAAAATCTCAAAAGAAAAAGAAGGTTTTGTCTCCTTAGATAATTATTTTGTTGACGAAATAAGAAAGAATTTACTTGACCAACGATCTAATTAGCACATGCTATAAAATGGTTGACGAAAAGGGTAGTTCTATTATTTTAGTTTCGTTCACATATCACGATGAACACATGCGGATTTAGTTCTACACTATTATTTGATTTAAAATATTTAAATGGTTCTTATAAAGTTAGAGGAATAATTCAAGGGCCGACAAAAAAAAGAACAATAATTCAAGGATTAGGTTGATAACATCATCATTTGGCATCTTTTTCATTTTTTTCTTTGAACTGATCTTTTTCTCCATGCAAATATTTTTTCAAATATTTATTACAACAATGGACCCATTACGTATTCGTAATAACCAAAAACTAATCAATAAAACTAAGGTTAAATTAGATAAGTATGATATACTTGAACACAAAACTAATTTTATTCTAAGTTTTTTAAGTTTATTTTAAAAGGTTTTTAAAAAATTTTATAATTATTTTTATAATTTTATCTTTTCTAACTTACGTGAAATATTTTCTGATATATTCGTTATAACAAAAATGGTGGAAGTGGATTCGTCTGTTGTCTTCAAACAAGGACAAAACATAAAGACACTTTAGAACATGGCTGAAATGTTTTCGGGAACTCTGTTCCGGCTTACAGCAGATTTTTGCGTTCAGATAATGGAAATGGTAATAATACTCGGTTTTAGTTTGATAATTGGTTAATATGGGTTAGCTTATTGATGTGGCAGGAGAATCAAACGGTTGTTACTGCCAGAGCTGGTCTTGGAGAATTACGGGCCCTAATCTATCTTTTTTTTTGTAACAAACGGTGACACCCCGTCACCTCCTATCTGGAGGACAGCGTGTCACCCCCGATGCGTCATCATACAACAATGTGACACCCATCTCCTTCTCACTGAGGACGACGGGCCACCAACAATATCCCGTAATATAAAAGCCCATAGCCCAATTTCACTCACCCAAGCCCAAATAAAAACCCGAAGAAAAAGTCCAGTAGCACCAAATCCGTCCAAATATCACATAGTTATTTGTCTCACCTGAAAAGGGGAAGAGTGAGGGTGAGCGACAGAGAAATCGCTCAGTGAGGTATGGGATGCTACCCCGAAGTCCATGGACCCAGACATAGCACTCCGAATAAATATAATTTAATTCCAATACATATCAAACACGGTACCTAAAGTACCCAAACAACAAACAATGGTCCTAGCGAGGTGCACACTCGCACCTCGCTGCCCACTAACAGGCCAAAGAACACTGCCGAGAGAGTGCTCGGTGTCACCGCCCTCAGACGCTTTAACGACCACACCAGACTATGGTCCAGCCTGTCGACTGACTCGCCGTAGCCTCTCATACAATCCAGCATACAGAAGTCCGTCTCTGTATCCGTCTCAAACAATTCTAACTAAACATTACATTAAGTGAAGCAATCAATGTTGAATCATGTAACTTCCTAGTTCTGGTTTAAGCAAAGAACCTAAAACTAAACAAACAATGACAGACTCGATTTCACGCAGACTGAACATATTAGAAATAAATTATACTTATTCGAGGTCCTAAGCCGTGTACGAGAAGTTCGGGAATAGAACCTCACCTTAGCAATTAGAAGAAGTGATGTCTATGAACTCCAGCTGTTCAAATAGACTCCATATCTGAAATCAGAGCGAAATTCTGAGTCAGAACGCTTTTTGAACGGTTAAAAACAGGTCTGGTCAAGGTTTACGGAAAAGTCAACTCGTTGGTCAAAGGTCAACCCAGTCAACCATGACGAGAAATCAATTTGACATAACCGACCGGTTTACCCTAACCGAACTGAAATTAATTTAAACTGGTCAAACCAGTCAACTAACCGGTTTACCGAGTCAACCGAGTTGACTCGGCCGAGTTAACCGAGTCACAGGCGAGTCAGCGGTGACGGTCACCGGCGGCGACGGCAGAAGACGGCGGAGCACAGCAGCGGCGAGGCGGTGGAGAACAGCGGAGGAGGACGGCATAGGCGATTTCCGGCGGCGGCGCGTCGACTCCACGCGTGTGGACGACGAAGATTGTGGGGGCGCGTGCGGGCTCATATGGGCTCCGATTGCGGCGAGGTCGGCAGTTACGGCTTCGTCTCAACGAGAGGAACACGATGATGGACTTTCATGTACGAGATTCTCAACGGTTAAGAAGTTATTGAGGAATTACTAAATGGACGAAACTAAGCTTAACTGCATGGCGGTTCTCCGGCGGTTTCTTGCTGCGGTGAACGGTGGTGACGAGCTTGGCGTCGTCACGGCATGAGGTAGTTTTGGGGCGAGCTCAGGTGTTGCAATATCCACTTCTCCTTCTTCTTCTTCTTCTCTCTCTCTCTCTCTCTCTCTCTCTCAACTTCTGATTTCTTTTTTTCTTGCAGGAAAACAAGCTACTGGAACTGGATAAATGAGTATTTATAGACAAACATTCCGGGGCTTCGGGTATTGCTTGGGACTTAGCCAGCTAACGAGTTCCGAAACCGAAATCGGGTCGTTACAATTCTCCCTCACTAACAATGAATTCATCTCCGAATTCAAGTTATCGGCTAACTATCCAATTCATCGCAACAAAGTTCTGAATAATCAAGCCGCTTGGTCTCTTAAGCCTCTTCTTGAATTCCATCTCTCTCCCATCGAATCTGACAAGCACGGTCAACATTCCCAGTACTGTTGAAACTTGATGATCCATAATCTCCAATAGCTGATAAGGTGCATACAATCTCCCTGCGGTGATTTGACGTCTGCTGCAAAATAACTCTGGTTCTCCTTCAACTTTTCTCAATGTTGACACATGAACCACGTCGTGAAAATCTGATACACTGTCAATAAAATAACTGCAAGCAACTGCTCCAATCCGTTCCACTGAAGGATACAATCCCATGTACCTTTGTTTAAGCTGCTTTAGCTTCTAAGTATTAGATCCTCCCTGAAATTTCCTTATATTCAGGTATACTAGATCGCCCATATGTAACTCCCAACCCTTACGGCGCTTAGCTGCATAACTTCTCTGACGGCTATGGGCTTTCTAAAGCCAATCTTTGAGCATGTCCATTTGCTCTACCGTCTCTTGAACCATTAATAGTTCTAACTCATGTCGCTCCCCCACTTTGGTCCAACAAGATGGTATATGATAAGGCCTACCATAAACAGCCTCATACGGTCCATCTCAATGCTTGAATGATAATTGTCGATATAGACAAACTCTATTAGAGGTAGATGCTTTCCGAACTTCCATCCCATTGGAAGATGCAATCTCTGAACATATCCTTTAAGTTCTGAGTAGTCCTCTCTGACTGACCATTTGTATGCTGATAATAAACTGTATTCCTGTTGATCCTTGTCCCAAACGCCTTCTGAATAACTCCAAAATGTAGACGTGAACTTCGAATCCCAATCCGATACAATGCTGACAGGAGCTCCATGCAACCTCAAAATCACGCTGATGTAGATCTTCGCCAACTGATCAGCTCTCTCAGCCTTCTAAATTACTTAGGAAATGGACTGACTTGGTAAGTATATCCATGACTACTCATGTGGCATCCTTTCCACATATGGTGATTTAAAAATCCAGTAACAACATGCATAATCACTATGTCTCATTTCCACTCTTGCAAAAGCAAGCTCAACAATAACCTGAAAGGTATCTGATCCTCATACAAAACCATCTGACATATATGTCCTTGCGACGCAATGTGGCTACAATCTTTTTCGTACTAGGCCAATTATAGAAAAACTTTATTATCTTTGAACCTCTTGGTGTTTCCCGGGTAGATAGAGAAACACAAGTGATGTGTTTACTTTAAGATCCCGTTTCTTAACAGCTTATCGTCCAATACACAAACTCGGTTTCGGTACAGTTACATCCTGCTCGAAACTGTATGATATCCAATACTCCCAATCTTGATCTATTCAACAAAAACCATAACGTTAACCTGCACATGGCGTATACTCCATAGCAAAACTGCCTGCTCCAAGCCTCAAGGTCATCAGTCTCTCTCTCGACGGTAATGGCACACAATCTGAGACTAGCAAATGTCCCAATAAACTCATGAACCTCCTTGGTTTCTGATACGTTGCTCATATGCCTACCCAAGGCATTTGTCACCTGGTTGTCCTTACCAGATGGTATGCGATATCCAAACTATAGCTTGCTACAAACTCAATCCAACTGCATTGTCCAAGTACAAGTTTTAATGAATGAAGATAAATATCAGACTGTAATGATCCCATATAATCTGGACTGTCGAATCTGGACTTCCTTCCCACACAATTATGATCTCCAAAACTATAATGCATATACCACTACAGCCTCTTCGGTGTGATGCAGATGCAATGACCTGATCCTCATACATCAATCCACAATCCAAGACAACATCTAACACATCTGAGTAAACCTCGGCCTCGGTAGAACCAAAACTGGTGTCTGCGTCAGCTGTGCTTCAATTCAGTGAAATTCCTCGAACAAAAACTTTTCCAATCACACTTGACGTCCTTACATGTAGAATGTGTCTTCAAGATTACTATACTGGCGAAACCCATGATTAACTTTCAGTAGTAACCTGCTAGCCCAAAAACTGCGGATCTCTGTAGCGCTCTTAGGTGTCGGTCTCTCCGAAATGGTATAAATCTCCTTTGGATCCATTAAACTTCTACTTCCAAAACTCTGTTGCCTACAAAATCAACCCTTTTCTCTGCCATAAGCTATACTTCCTCAACTTAGCGGACATCTGATGCTCTCAGAACTGTCACAATACAATCCGCAAATGTTTACCTTGCTCTTTTCTATTCCAAGAATAAATTAAGATGTCGTCAATGATTACAATCGCGCACTTATCCAAGTGTTCACGAAAACTTCGTTCATATGCTTTACAAATGCTAAGGTATCACTACAAACTCATAATATCCGTAACGTATACGAAAACCCACATTCTGTACATACTCCTCAGCTATAGCAATCTGATGGCATCATGATGCCAATTCAACATTTGGCAAACATGACCCTCTACGCAGCTAATCCAACAATTCATCAATACGGTGTTTACCATGTTCAAGTATATGTAGTCAACACAAAGCTTGAATCTCCCATCTTTCTTCTTTACAAACAATGATGATGTTCCCCACGGTGAAGTACTTAGTCTGATAAAACTCTTATCAAAGAGTTCCTCCAATTGCTTTCTCAACTCAGCCATCCCTGTTGGTGCTAGACGATAAGAAACTCGTGAAACCAGTGATGTCTGCTCCAAATAAATCGCAAGAGGGTCTCATGTGTCTTGTGGTGGCCGTTCCAAAGGTCACACATATATCCTCATACTCTGCAATAACCTAAAGATCCTACAGCTCACGCTGTCCATCGTCTTTAACCATCGAAATGGTAGCCAAAAATCTCTCTGCTCTTATATCCAATAACTCCTCAGCATGTAGCATGCATGCAATAAAAACTTTCATCTGCTCCAGCAATAAGGAACTCTTTCCCTCAGGCAATCCAACACTTCTCGAGGTCGTGACAGTTAATCCATCCCAAGGATGACATCGTAAAATCGTAGCTCCATCTCTGACGAGTCTCCGAACAAATCAGCCCTCCAAGCATAAGTGGTACACCGCAATGAATATAAATAGTTTTCACGTCATATGCCAACTGTCCTAACTGACACATCTCTGAAACGATTAACAATGTCAAAATCTGGTAAACAAAACCAAGAGTAACTCCAATATCAACACAACGTAAGCTGCTGCACCTCCACTCCAAAAGCGATCCCCACGAGTTTACAACTAAACATACCTCCAAAGTCAACATACTCATACACACAAATAATACATACCAACCAATGGCTCACATCTCGTATCACATAATCTCCAGTAGCAAAACTCGTGGAACGACGTCTTGAACCTGGGTGGCGGCAGAAACATCAAGTATCCACTCTTGGATAACTCCTGAGCAATCTGATAAACTGAGACATTACCCAACTGTTGAACATCTGGCTGGGACCCTGTTAGTCGAAGGACGAATGACGATGATTTTACTCATCGTCTTAGAAAGAGACATTTGAGTTAGTAATTACTGGACAGAATAGTGCCAAAAGAATTTCCAAATATATAAATAAATAAATATTTTTTTAAAACAAAAAGAACGTTGAAAACCGATGAAATCCGAATCCCCTGACCGCCATCCCGGGACGGAACCCCGCTCAGATACCAAAAATTGTGACACCTGTCACCTCCTATCTGGAGGACAGCGTGTCACCCCCGACGCGTCATCATACAAAAATGTGACACCCGTCTCCTTCTCACTAAGGACGACGGGCCACCAAAAATATCCCGTAATATAGAAGCCCATAACCCAATTTCACTCACCCAAGCCCAAATAAAAATCCGAAGGAAAAGTCCAGTAGCACCAAATCCGTCCAAATATCACATAGTTGTTTGTCTCACCTGAAAAGGGGAAGAGTGAGGGGTGAGCGACAGAGAAATCGCTCAGTGAGGTATGGGATGCTACCCCGAAGTCCATGGACCCGGACATAGCACTCCGAATAAATATAATTTAATTCCAATACATGTCAAACACGGTACCTAAAGTACCCAAACAACAAACAATGGTCCTAGCGAGGTGCACACTCGCTGCCCACTAACAGGCCAAAGAACACTGCCGAGAGAGTGCTCGGTGTCACCGCCCTCAGACGCTTTATCGACCACACCAGAGTACGTTCCAACCTGTCGACTGACTGGCCGTAGCCTCTCATACAATCCGGCATACAGAAGTCCGTCTCTTTATCTGTCTCAAACAATTATAACTAAACATTACATTAAGTGAAGCAGTCAATGTTGAATCATCTAACTTCCTAGTTCCGGTTTAAGCAAATAACCTAAAACTAAACAAGCAATGACATACTCGATTTCACGCAGACTGAACATATTAGAAATAAATTATACTTATTCGAGGTCTTAAGCAGTGTACGAGAAGTTCGGGAATAGACCCTCACCTTAGCAATAAAGAGAAGTGATGTCTATGAACTCCAGCTGCTCAAATAGACTCCATATCTGAAACCAGAAAGAAATTCTGAGTCATAACGCCTTTCGAACGGTTAAAAACAGGTCTGGTCAAGGTTTACCGAAAAGTCAACTCGTTGGTCAAAGGTCAACCCAGTCAACCATTGACGAGAAATCAATTTGACATAACCGACCGGTTTACCCTAACCGAACCAAAAGTAATTTAAACTAGTCAAACCAGTCAACTAACCGGTTTACCGAGTCAACCGAGTTGACTCACTGAGTTGACCGAGTCACCGGCGGCGACGGCGGAGGCTTACCGACAGCGACGGCGGAGGCGGACGGAAGAGGCGATTTCTGGCGATGGAGCGTCTACTCCACGCGCGCAGACGTCGAAGATTGCGGGGGCGCGTGCGGGCTCATTCGGGCTCCAACTGTGACAAGGTCAGCGGTTACAGCTTTGTCTCGACGAGAGGAACACGATGATGGCCTTGCATGCACGAGATTTTCAACGGTTAAGAAGTTATCGACGAATTACTAAACGGACGAAACTAAGCGTAACTGCATGGCGGTTTTCCGATGGTTTCTTGCTGCGGCGAACAGTGTTGACGAGCTTGGCGTCGTCACGGCATGTGGTGGTTCCGGGGCGAGCTTAGGTGGTGCAATCTTCACTTCTTCTCTCTCTCTCTCTCTCTCTCTCTCTCTCTCTCAACTTCTGATTTCTTTTTCTTGCAGGAAAACAAGATACTGGAACTGGAGAAATGAGTATTTATAGGAAAACATTCCGGGGCTTCGGGTATTGCTTGGGCCTTAGCCAGCTAACGAGTTCCGAAACCGGAATCGGGTCGTTACACAAACATATTGATATTTCTCTCATCTCTCTCATCACATCTCTCTCTTTCTCTCGACTCTCGTAATTGAAGTTGATAACGCTCCGGCGTCCGGCCGTGTGAGAGTGTGTTCTGGCGCCGGAGGCACCGCGAGTCACCTTTTCCCCTCTCTTTCTCGATTTGCTTCATCATCGTCTCATCCCCTTCCCTCCGCCTTGCTCGAGCTCTCTGTCTATGGAGAGTTTCCGGCGTTGGCTTCTCGTGTGAGGAGCCTAGTCCGGCTCTGTTCTACTGGGTTTGGAGGCTCGGCACAGAGGTGGAATTTTTTGCGATTGCTGGAGTAAGTGTTTAGGGTTTGCTGGTGGGCGATTTTACTTTGTTTCCACTGGTAGAGTCAGCAGCGCGTGGAGGAAGACACTAGGCTCTCGTTTCAGATCTAAGCTGTGGGTTCGCAGATCCATTACGTCCGGTCTGCCATGGAGTGGAGTCGAGTATTGGTTGGTGGTTTCGTCTTGGTGTCTCGATGAAACGCCTCCTCTAAAGTCGCCAACTTGAAAGTCTTGGAGTTTTGATTTTCACAAGTGTGTGCTCAGCCTTTGACGCCGGTGTGTTGGGTCTACAGGTGGTGGCGTGTGGTAGCTTGTGGTGTTGTGGATCGTCGCTGTCGTCTAGGGCAGTCTCGTGCGATATTACTGGCTTCCCTTTCATCTGGTTGTTCGCTTCCCGGAATCTGCTTCAGACACCATTTTCAGAGCTTAGTCGACAAGCTTCTAGGTGGTTTGAGTTCGTGTGTTCTTCTCTGAGGCTGTTTCCGTTACCACTTGTTTCAGCAAATTGATAACAATCGATTCTCCTCTTTGGTTCTCGCTGAGGGCGTACGGCATTGGAATTGGTGGGTTCGGGTGGTTAGTGAACTTTGTGTCTCCTTGGTGGTACTGTATGGAGGGAAAGCATTTCCCAAGAGTTGTATCTGTCTTTGATAGCTGCGGCTGTGCTGCCTCTCTAATCTCTTTTGTTCAGGTCCTTTGAGCTCAGTCCGGGCAGTATTCAGCGGCTCTCTCTTTCCCCTTTTCTTGCTATTTCAGGTTCTTTGTGTATATATGAATAATCATGGATAGCTCTTTTGGGGATGCATCAAGTCTGGTCCAAAAGATGCCCTGCGGGTTCTCGGTTGTGGGTGCGCGTGAGGAGGTTAGAAGTTAGTCTTGTCAACCACGACACTCCTAATCGGTGGCGACGGGTATGGAGCCAGTCCGCTTCAGAGGTTTGATCTTGGGCTGCCTCATGTACACCTTCAGTGGTGGTGCTGATCTCTCTGTCTTTTTGGTATTATTCTTGTCGTGTGGCCATCCTCGGAGGCTGTTTCTATCAAATAACACTCAGTCTGGTCGATGTGGGTATGCTTGACCTCTGGTGAGGCTGTCTGTTCATGTTGGTCGATACTCAGGACGTCTGCAGTGAGCTGTTCTTCGACGAGCCAGATCATAAACAGCGGATCATCGGGGATGCCAAAATTACGGGGTTCTGTCTCTCGAAATAACTGTGGCTCTTCCATTTGCGGCAATATGTAAGTGCGGACTGGTTGGGGCCTCCGAGTAGCGGTTTTTCTTGTTGTGTTGGTCCCTTGTAGATTAAATCGAGTTTATGTTTAGGACTTTTTTTTTCTTCTGCTTCTCGTTGCCACTGTATTTCTGTCAAAATTTTGAAAAATTGGTAATAATATTTTTATATTTTTACCAAAAGAAAAAAAAACATATTGATATTTTTCAAATTTATCAGAATTTTTTTTTATTATAGTAAAAGGTTTAGTTTAAAAAATATTTTACAAAGAAAAATTATGTTGATAAAGAGAAGAAACCTTTTGACCAAAAATAAGAGAAGAAAACTAAGGAATAATAGGTTTAGTTACCAACGTTGAGTTGGCCCAGTGGTAAAGGTGTTGTGGCTATAACTATCGCCACTTGGGTTCAACTTACGTTCGGAAAGACTATATATTTACAATGTTTGGGTTTCCGACAAAGAGGTGAAATCATTTTTTTGATTACCAAAAAAAAAACAATAGGTTTAGTTTTTCTAAAAAATATTCATGTAACCGAGTTTCCAAAGAAAATTATTTATGTAACTGAGTTATTTCCTTATGTTACGGTAGTAGTTTACAAAGAAAATAACTAAATTTAGTTTACAATGAAATAACTGAATAACATATATAATTTTTCAAATGGAGGCCTTTGGAAATACATGCCCCAATGAAATATTTCACTTTAACCCTCATAGGTCTGGCTTTGGCTACTTTTCTAGACAATGGAAGTTAAGATGATTTCGGGGCTATCGGACAAGGATAGTCCACATCTACTGTGTTCTACCACCTGTCGAAGATTCTGGAAGTGATCGTGTATTATGGTGACATGGTGACAGTGACTACACAGCTGGGCATTCGTCTTCAAAAAATTGGTAACAACTTCCGCAGTGAAGCCAAGAAATGAAATTCAGTTATTTGGTTTGGTTTTCGCAGGCAATTCCTAAGTTTTCATTTATAGTATGGTTGGATTTCCGTACAGCCTCTCAACGAAGGATCGTACACGAGTGTGTGGTGAAAATCAGGCTTGTCCTTTATGCGGATAATTGAATGAAACATGTGATCATATGTTTTTGCCTGGTCGTACTCATATACTATTAGAGTACCGGTTAACTTAGATTAAGAATTGGTTAGGTTTCCTTTTGCCTTACCACCGGTTTAGTTTCCATTTACTAAACCGTATGTATAAATACTCTTGATGTATGTACATTAATGAATAACGAGAGTATTATTCAGTTACATAACAAACATCTTAATATGGTATCAGAGCTCTTTCATGCTCTCTCTTCCGTTTTACATGTTCCATCTTTTAAATTCAACTTAATGAGTGTTAGTTCTTTGTTACAATCGTGATTTGTCTACTCATGTTTACTATGATTGTTGCCTCATTCAGGACCATATTCAGGACTTGACGATTGGTAAAGGAACACTTATACATGGTCTTTACGTTTCGGAGCCTTCTCTTCGTACTGTTGCTTCTTTCTGTGGATCCTTGGATGATGGATATCTATGGCATCAACGCCTAGGACATCCATCCTTTGCCAAGTTACATCATATTTCTGGTATTACCGTTCCATCAAAGGCTTCTTCACAACATTGTAGTGCCTGTCCTTTAGCTAAGAAACATAGTTTACCATTTGTTTCTCACAACACATTGTCTGCAAATCCATTTGGTCTCATTCATATTGACATTTGGGGTCCTTTTTCTGTTGAGTCTGTTGAAGGGTTTAAATATTTTCTTACAATAGTTGATGATTGTACTCGAGTCAGTTGGATATACATGTTAAGAAATAAAAGTGATGTGAAGCATGTTTTCTCGACTTTTCTTGATCATGCTAGTACACAATATCAAACTACTTTTAAGAAAATACGAAGTGACCATGCACCTGAGCTTGCCTTTACAGGTTTACTTAATTCTAAGGGCATTATTCATCAGTTTTCTTGCGCTTATACACCTCAACAAAATTCAGTGGTTGAGAGAAAACACCAACACTTGTTAAACGTAGCTCGTGCATTGCTTTTCCAATCTAATGTTCCACTCATCTATTGGGCTGGGTGTGTTCTTACTGCTGTCTTTTTGATCAATCACACTCCATCTCTTTTACTGAACAAATTGTCTCCATATGAAGTTCTCTTTAAAAAACAACCTGATTTCACTTTTTTTTTACGTTCTTTCGGATGCTTATGCTATGTTTCTACACATGTTAAAGATAGAAACAAATTCACTCCTAGAGCAACTCCCAATGTGTTTCTTGGTTATGCCACATGTTATAAAGGATACAAAGTCTTAGATTTGGAATCTAATGTTGTTAGTGTTTCTCGGAATGTTATATTTCATGAAAATACTTTTCCCTTTATGAATGTTCCTTCATCAGAACCTAAGCATGATTTGTTTAGTTCTTCTGTGTTGCCTATGCCAATTCCTGTTGCATTAGATTCAAATGATCTTGTGCATTCATCATCTATACATGCGCCCGCTTTGCATCCATCACTGTCCCCGCAAACTGATCAGTCTACTAGTGCTCCATCATCTCAAGAGACTGTGGCTTCGGATGTGGGATAGACTTTAGTGCCCATTACTCGGCCTAAACAGACTGCTAAAGCACCAGGTTGGCTTTCTGAATACCATTGTAATCTTCTTTTACATCCATCACCTCTTACACAAAATATCTCCTCCACTTTTGATAACAATGTTTCTTTTCTTTTATCCTCTGTACTCACCTATTCTAAACTTCACCCTTCCTATGAATCCTTCATTTTATCTTGCACAATTGAGACTGAACCGCATAATTTTAGAGAAGCTGTGAAGCTTAAAGTTTGGAAGGATGCTATGGGTGTCGAGATTACAGATCCTGAGTACAAAGAGACATGGCTCATTGTATCTTTACCTCCGGGGAAGCACGTTATTGGGTGTAAGTGGGTCTTCACCATCAAATACAACTCGATGGTACTATCTTGCGCTACAAAGCCCGGTTAGTTGCTAAAGGCTATACGCATCAAGAGGGAATATACTACATTGATATTTTCTCTCCCATGACAAAGCTTGCAAGTGTTAAGTTGCTCTTGAGTTTGGCTTCTTTTTTTGGTTGAAAGCTTACGCAGATGGATGTCACAAATGTTTTTTTGCATGGGGATCTCGATGAAGATAAATATATGTGTTTGCCTTTGGGATATACTCCTTCCAATGGTGCTGCTCTTCCCCCAATACAGTCTGCAGGCTCTTGAAGTCTCTTTATGGGTTGAAGCAGACTTCTCGCCAATGGTACCAATGCTTTTCAGCTGTTGTTCTAGCCGCATGATTTACTCAGTCTCCTGTTGACAAAACTATGTTCATCCGCAAAAGACCGACATCTTTCACTGCTCTGTTGGTGTACGTTGATGACATCTTAATTGCCTCTAACAATGATGAAGCTTTGAATGATTTGAAGAATGCTTTGCATAAGGCTTTTGAGATCAAAGACATGGGCACTCTGCCGTTCTTTTTGGGTTTGGAGATAGCTCGCAATGCTAGTGGTATTTCCATCTGTCAGAGGAAGTATGCTTTGGATATATTATCCTCTACATGCATGCTAGCTTGCAAACCAGTCTCTGTTCCGATGGATCCAACGGTTCATCTCAGTAAGGAAACTGATACTCTTTTATCTTGTGCGAAACCATATCGGGAATTGATTGGTCGGCTCTTGTACGTCACAATCACAAGACCTAATATCACATTTGCTGTGAACTATCTCAGCCAGTTCCTCTCCTGTCCCACTGATACTCATCTTCAAGCAGCACATCACATCCTGTGTTACTTGAAGTCTAATCCGGGACATGGCTTATTCTACAATGTGGATTCAGAGATATGCTTGAACACCTTTGCAGACGCAGATTGGATGACCTGTCCAGATTCTCGACGTTCTATTACTGGTTTTTGCGTGTACCTTGGCAAGTCCTTGGTGAATTGGAAGTCGAAGAAACAACAGACTGTTAGTCGTAGCAGTACTGAAGAGGAGTATCGCATCATGGCCTTAGCTACGAGTGAGCTCTTATGGTTACATCAGTTACTCAAGGACTTGAAGGTGACTGTATGTACGTCGGCAAAGCTCTTCTGTTATAACAAATCCGCCATTCACATCGCCACCAAACCCCGTGTTTCATGAGCGAATGAAAAACGTCGAGATAGATTGTCATACGATTCGAGATCAGGTCAAGAATGGCTTCATGCGGCTCTTTCACGTCACAACCAACAACCAGCATGCTGACATCTTGACAAAGTCTCTACACCCGGGTCCCTTTCACTCGATACTTCAACGTCTCTCTATTTCAAACTTGTTTTCTCCTTCGTAGAAACTGGTTTGAAGGGGGGGGGGGTTGTATTAGAGTCCCAGTTAACTTAGATTAAGAATTGGTTAGGTTTCTTTTTGCCTTACCCAGAGCCGGTCCTGAAAATTTAGGGGCCCTATCTGAAACTAAACATGTATTCAATTTTATTTAAGTATAAAATATTTTATTTAAGTATAAAATATTTTATTTTATTTTATTTTTATCAAAACTTAGTTTTCATTCTTTTTAGAAAAAAATCAAAACTTGGTTTTCCTTATATTAGTAGTTTTTATTATAAAATTTATTCATATAAAAATTATAGAACCGAAAATATGCTTGATATCTTATTACTATTCTTATAAACTGTTTTTTCACTTTTATTTATTATAACACCTCTAGCTTGAGTAATAGAACAGACATTTGGTGGCAAAAAAAAACTAATATTTATTATATATTTAACATTTATAGAGTTTTACATAAATATATATAATGTTTTTTTAAAAAAAATTGGGGGCCCCCACTTTCAAATATTTCACATTCCTCCCCTCAGGTCCGGCTCGGGTCTTACCATCGGTTTTGCTTCCATTTACTAAACCGTATGTATAAATACTTTTGATGTATGTACATTGATGAATAACGAGAGTATTATTCAGTTACATAACAAACATTTAATATATACCATTTGGAAAGAGCTTACGGGATCTTTCGTGGCCAGAAAAATCCCGACTGTAATAACACAATCACGAGGCTCTCTATCCTTGACGTACTGTAATTTGACCTGTGTTTTCTTCGCATGAATTTTCAAGCAATAATCCACAATGTATAGCGCAAACGAAACAGTAGGAAGCACAATAGCACATATCGTGTAGCTTCTCGAACTATTGATAAAACTATTCGTAGGATGTATTCTCTACGTTCAAAGAAACATGGCTCTCTACAACAACATGCATGGTTCAATGGATGGGAAGAACTACTTAGAAAAGGTTAAGGAGCATTTTTAGAGCATGATTATCCCTAGAAACCCATAAAGTGTTTTAAGTACACTTTAATGACTATTTAACTGTAAAATTTTAGCTAAAGATCTTAGTTAAGAATCACTTAATTTTGTGGTACAATGGTAGTTTCATAATTTGGGTTTCTTAAAAAAAAATGGGAAAATTGCTAAAAGAGAACAAGAAAACAGCATAGTTGTCCCTATAGTATAAATCCAATTTCAAGTTGTCCCTATAGTATAATGTTTTCTATAATACCAAAAGTAACCTCTAATTAATTCCCTTAATTTATTAAACATAATTAATTGTATTTAAAAAAAATATGATAATGTTGGTTTAATAAAGTTGCCGGGAAAAAAAAAAATCAGAACAAATAGTGTAGAAACATTTGATTTCCCTAACCCTAAAAACTTCTTGGTCTCTCCGCCTCTCTCTTCAACGGCGAAGAACATGGCGATTGTGTCTGCTTCGTTGTGTTCCCTCCGGTGAAATCAACGACGGAAACCACCGAAGCTTCTCTATCATCCTCTCCGTCTCTCCGCCTCTCCGCTTCTCTCCACCTCTCTCCGCTTCTCGCCACCTCTCCTCTTCTCTCCGCCTCTCTCCGCGTCTCTCCTCCTCTCGCCGCCTCGTCGCTTCTCTCCACCTCTCTCCGCCTCTCCGCTTCTCGCGACCTCTCCTCTTCTCTCCGCCTCTCTCCGCGTCTCTCCTCCTCTCGCCGCCTCGTCGCTTCTCTCCACCTCTCTCCGCCTTTCCGCTTCTCGCGACCTCTCCGCTTCTCTCCGCCTCTCTCCGCGTCGCTTCTCCTCTCGCCGCCTCGTCGATTCTCTCCGCCTCGTCGATTCTCTCCGCCTCTATCCGTGTATCTCCTCCTCTTGCCGCCGCGTCGCTTCGTGACGGTTCTCTCTGCTTCTCTCTTTCTCTGAAATCGCGTTAAGCTAAGGTATTACATCCGATCTTTCTTTATTTCATGTTCCTCGATTCGGTTATTGTTTGATGTGTGTACGTGTTTTTGAATTGATTTCGTCTTAGTTTGCTGATTTGATTGCGAGATGGAGATTGACTTGTCTTATTTGATTAATCGATCAAATGTGTTTCTAAATTTGATTAGACAATGGTGTTTTGCTTTTCATTATTATCTTGTGTTTGGCTCAGTTTCACTCTTACGCTTGTTTCGGACGTTTGTTGATATTGTTGTTATGTCTTTTGGTGTTAACAACCATGTCTTTTATTATCTTTTGTAGATATGGAGCTTGAGCTACCCAAACGATTGTATGCAGAGGGTTCAGAACCTCGGGTTAAGAAGATCAACAACAGTTGCCGCATGGAACTTATCAGAGATCTTAAGAAAGCTATGTGTGCAGAGTACGATGATGTCAAGAGAGATCCTGTTTTCACACATATCATGGCTATTGCCGAAAATAATCTCAAGTTCTCTGGGAAACTAGTGGATAGCTTCATATGTAGGCAGCTGATTACCTCAAAGCTGCATGAGAAGTGGTTTGTTTTTGCGAGGACGCCTCTCCGGTTTTCGCTTCAGGAGTACCATGCTGTGACAGGCCTCAAGATTACACGGGAAACTAACACTGACGTCGTGAAATGGAAAAACGATGGGGTTTTTTGGAGTAACCTACTGCACACAGGTGGTAAGATCACCTTGCAGTCGATCAGAAAGGTTCATCTGCAAGAAGTTCACACTTGGATGCGGCTTGATAGGATGAGGTTGATCTACTTGTGTGTAATAGTGGGTGTGGTGATGGGGAGAGATGAGAAGGTGTCCATCCCTCATATGTACATCAAGTTGGTGATGGATTTTGACAAGGTTCGGAAGTTCCATTGGGGTCTTCACTCGTATGATTTCCTGCTGAGTTCGATTGAGAAGGCTAGGAAGAAGTTGGGTAAGAAGGAGAGCTACATTTTCGAGGGTTTCTCCTATGCTCTCCAGATTTAGATTATGGAGGCAATTCCTGATTTTAGAGAAATATTAGGCAGAAGAGTCTCAGACAGCTTCAAAGGTCCAAGGTGTGGCAATTGGAAAGGAGTTGCAAAAGTTTCTTATGAAGACATCATTGAGCTCGAGGACTCCTTAATTAAGAAGGGAACATTCTCTCTGTTTTTTTCTTTTATATGGTTGTTGTATATATTTTGTTTGGATTTTAATGTTTTAACTGTTTGCAGGATAACTTGTTCTCGGTCATATCAGTGACTGGTAATGGTAATGTGTTTCTAGATGTTGACTATATAAGGAAGGGTGAGATGGAAGATCAACGAGTTGACCTTCTTTTGGAGAGGATCAGGAACAAGTATGATTGGAGCAGCACAGACTGGCAAGTTTTAGACCCTGAAGAAACTAAAATGGAGGCTCCCGACTGCCATGATAGAGGGTCAGAAGCTGATAAGAGCGTGGATCATACGGATGTTGTACCAGACCAGGAGACCTCTTCGGTTAAGGTTGCAGGAAAAGGCAAGAGAAAGTTTCTTGATGAAGGAGCAGAAACAAGAAAGAAGAAGGTGCTGTGTAAGCGATCAGCAGAAAAGTATCTGACTTTTGGTCCTGAAACTAAGAGTTTCATTGAGGGTCTTATCCGCACATCTGTCACTTCATTGGGAGATGTGCTCAGTATGCAAATGGCGAATATGGAGAGAGTGTTTACAGAGAGGATGGGGAAGATGGAGATTGATGTTTCACAGCTCAGGGACGCAATCAGTTTGACTGGTGAAGAAAACTATCCTAGCAAGAAAGAAGCTGAAGAAGCTCCACTAAACAGCAAAGCCAAGCAAGCTCCACCTAAGAGCAAAGGCGCTCAAGATCCACCTAAGAGCAAAGGCGCTCAAGCTCCACCTAAGCGCAAAGATGATCAACCTACTCCAACAAAAAAGGTACTACCTAAGAGAAAGTGTAGAACTTGATGAACTTGGAACTACGATGCTTGAGTTAGGGTGCTGGAGCTAGGCTTTTGGAACTTCATATTGACTGTGTAATATTATGTAATATGGAATGTGAAACTTTGTGTAATAGGTTTCTAAAGTATAATATGTTTGACTGTTTGTGTATGAAACTCTATGAATGTAATGCTTTGTTTGTGTTATGAATAAATGGCTTCTTCTTATATGCATTGTTTTAAATTTTAATGAATAGGATGGGAAAAAGATTGCTACAGAAACTAATGATTTTGATTTCGGATTGAGTACACAAGACTTGCGGGACCTGTCCCAAGCTACATTTGTTGAGGGTTTTGATCTGTCTCAAGTGAAAGTTGAGACCTCAAGTAAATCAAAACCATTGAAGATGGCTCCACTGCAGTGGAATGATGAGCAAATAGATCGAACCAAAGAAGACTCCCCAGATGCCGCATTGGTGTTTTTCCGTGAAGAGGATTGGGAAAAAGTTAGAACTTGGTCAACTTCCTCCACGTAAGTACTCTATTCTCATTCATCTGTCATGTATTGATATATTTTAAATAAAATGTATAATTGTTTTATAATTTTATCATTGTATTTGGTTTCAGACGTCTACGGATTGGACCTGCCACTTTAGATTTTGAGATTGCTAATCGTCTTATGGATAAATCTGAGTGGGTTGATAGCTTGGTAAACCTTAGAGACTATTAGCTTCCATTTGTGTCTTTTAAATACATTGTGTGTGCTAAGATTTTTGAAATATGCAGGAGATTGACGCCGCAATGTACATATTCCGAGAGAGAACATCTTTGAAACGATGGAGACCTGATCGTGTCGCCTTCATGACTGTCGTCTTCAGCAATATGATTAAAAAGAGTATGGTCCTTTAGAAGCTCAGGGTAGAAAGAGCTACATGCTTCATAATTTGCTACTGCAGTACGGTAAAGGGGTCCTTCCACCACATGGCAGGACACATGAGATATGGAATATAGATGTGGATCGGCTTTATGTCCCTGTTCATGTCAGTTCATGTCAGTGGGAATCATTGGATCGCCTTGTGCATTAGTTTCGTGACGAGGAGCATTGATGTGTTCGACTGCTAGGGTAGGAAAAGGTACAAGGAGGTGGATGGGTTCGCAAACCTTATTCCGCGTATTGTCAAGGCAGTTCAGCCTATGAGACACCAGAAGGATTTCACAGTCGGTGCATATACTGTTTCCTATGTCCCCATTGGGAATCTGAATAAAAGTGCATGTGACTGTGGCGTCTATGCAGTGAAGTTCATTGAGTGCCATGCGCTTGGATTGGAGTTGTCGTTGTCGCATGATGGTAACATTATCGAAGCTCGCCACAGGATTTTATGGGATCTTTGGGAAGCAGCTAATGATCCGGAATTGATTGACAGGATGTCAAAGTATCAATCCCCAGAGTGTCTCTCTTCGACTGTAGAGGAGATTCTGTGAGACTGCTTGGTTTCTAGTTCTAATGTAATGAACAAGATTGCTTAATCTGATGTAGAACTTCTAGTGTTTTATTATCATTTTTAGGAACAAGAATGCTTAGTCTATTGTACAACTTCTAGTGTTTTATTATGATTTTTAGGATCGACTCTTCTAATCTGATGTACATCTTGTGGTTTTATTATTAAGAGTTTTTAATTGAAGAATGCTAGAATTTAACACTGTTTTAAATTAGAACCCTAACCAAAACCCTAAACATACCCTAAACGAAACCAAAACCCGGAACAAGACCACAATCAACCCTAACCTAAACCCTAAACATACCCTAAACGAAACCAAAACACGGAACAAGACTACAAGAACAGTTATCAAAACTGTTTTACTAGATCATCCCGTAGGAGTAAATAAATCGAATCAAATGTAATACACTTAACTTGGCTTCGTGTAAACCAGACTTTTGATCCAACTCAACAATCAAACC
Organism: Brassica napus; assembly: GCF_020379485.1. Lineage (NCBI taxonomy): Eukaryota > Viridiplantae > Streptophyta > Magnoliopsida > Brassicales > Brassicaceae > Brassica > Brassica napus. The sequence goes on from NC_063451.1 coordinate 14,525,555, forward strand.
CGACCAGAACTAGATCCACAATAAACCTAAAACCCGACATATTTAAGATCAACTCAGCAATGAAACCCGACTTTTCACATTTTTTCAGATCTTATTTTCCTTCAATCTCCTTTTTCTCTCTGAATCAGTTTCTCACACCCATGAATACTTCAAGGCGACATTCGTACGGGGTGCCATCTAGGTGCTGGTGCGGGAAAGGGGTTGTGATATTCTATTCGAGAACTGATGAAAATCCTTACCGACGGTTCCATAGATGTGAAATAGGGGCACATGTTCATAGTCTGATTCAATTTTTGATTTGTTATGTTCTTTTTTTGTCTGATTCGATATTCGATTGTGTAGGACAAACATGCTGTTTTTTCATTCCATTTTGTTTTTCCTAACTTGATTTTCGTTTCTATGTAGCGAAAGAAGGAAAATCATTTATTTAAGTGGGTTGATGACGCCCTGCTTGATGAGATTCGAAGGGTAGAGGCTGAGCAAGGGAGAATTGTCGAAGAAATTGAAGATCTGAAAAGTAGTATCACACAGACAATAGAAGAAGAAGTTAGGAAGCATAAAAATTCACTCGAATTAGGTTGCTTAGGAAGCATTCTATGGCTTTTTGGAAGATTAAGAAGCCAAGAATGAGTGAACTCAGTCTACTGGTTCTAAGTATCTTCTTCTTAGTGTTTTCTTGTCGTCTTTACCAGTCTACTGGTTCTTAGTATTGGCTTCAATTTGTGTTTTGTTGTTACATTGTTTGTGTCGACTTAACCAGTCTAGTGGTTCTTTATATTTTGTGCTCAGTGTTTTGTTCTTACAATCCACCTTCCTTGTTGAAAAATCGGGCAGCAGCTATTGTCAAACAAACTCAAACTCAAATTCAAACTCAAACTCAAAAGCATAGCTGAACATAACATAACTAAACAAACAGAGAGATAGAGAAGTGATAAGAAAATAATGTCAATATATAACAATGAAACTGAGAAAATAACCATACGAGAATTATCCAAAGTATAACAATCAAAATGAAAACAAAGTTGATTGTTTTTAGAAGAAAAAACCATACGAGACAAGGCAATACTGCACTTTCAAACACCACAACTTGCATACTTGAACAGACCAACCTGTAACAGAAACATCCATACATGAAACACAATTAAATCGAGATTGAAAAACATATAAACGAACTGGCTATATAAGCTGACCCTTACCATATGTGACTGGCTATATTGGTATTTTACAAGTTGCTCTGTTGTGCCCACTAATACCACATCTACTACGCTTGCGAGGCTGCCTCTTTTGTGATGTTTGCGATGACCGAATTTTATCTTCAACAGTTTCATATCTGCGTTTTCTATTCCTTCCAACTGATTTTCTTGACTCTGGTGGTAGCACATTGACCACGACAACATCTTCTGGCATGGACCAAGCATCCTCAGGAACAGCAATAGGATTGATGCTTTCATGATAAGATTCTCGCCAAGCTTCTGTAGTGTAAAATAAATCAGTCAATGTGTGTGGCTGTCTGCCAACATGAAAACCAGCTTTAATTGCGTGCCGACAAGGTATCTTCATCAGGTTGTACTTCCCACATGAGCAAGTACGTCTATCCAAATCAACTAAGCAGTCGATTTTATCACCTCTAACAAGCAATCGACCATCGCTGACAGGGTAAACTGCAAATCTTTTCCCTTTCTCGGTTCTCCTTTCAATCTTTTTCTCCACATCTATGGTAAGAGGATGATTATGCTTTGAAATCTTTTTCTTACGGTTATAAAACCACCGAGTCAGCATTTCCCTGATACTGTCCAACAAGGGAATGATTGGATACTCTCTCGGCGAACGCAAAGCAGAGTTGATGGATTCGGCAGGGTTTGTTGTCCTTATGTCATATCTATATCCAGAGAATTGACATCTTGCCCACTTTTGGACTTCAGCATCCCTTAGGTATTTTCCAATTGCCGGACTGATATTACACACATTAGCAAATATCTTTTCAAACTCAGCAACTCTATAAACCTTGGACGCCTTTGCAACCCACCCAACAAGTCCTTTCCCATGGTAATATGTTACCACATTATTCAACAAATGATGAATGCAAATACCATGTTTAGCTGTTGGATACACAGTCTCAAGCGCCTTATCAATGGCCGCATGTCTGTCCGAAATGAAAGCCAAATGATGATCATCAGCAATGACAATATTTAGTTGTCTCATAAACCATTCCCAAGAATTTTCATTCTCTGAGTCGACTACTCCGAATGCAAGAGGATACAAATTAAATTTTCCGTCTACGACAGTTGCAACCAATAAAACTCCTTTGTATTTGTTCTTCAGAAAAGTGCCATCAACCACAATAACCCTCCTTATGACTCTGTTAAATCCTCGTATCGATTGCCCAAATGCAATAAACAGGTACCGAAATCTCTCTTTGCTGTCAATCTCATATGATGAATGTGTACCCGGATTAGCCTCTCTCAGCATGTGCAAGTATTTCGGTATTTTTCCATAACTTCTTTCTGGTATACCTCTAACAGCATTAACTGCATATTCACGAGCATCCCATGCTAAAGATTTCGTGAACTCACAGCCATGATCCATAAGCATAATCTGTATTATATCATTGCATTTCGGCCCTTCCTTAACCCCTTCATACCTATGCATAATCAGACTACCTATAGTTTTGGCCGAAGCAGTCCTACCCGGTTTGGTTTTGCTTGAAGGTGCGCATGTATGTTCACCGACATACTTTTTGATAATGAAATATGCAGAATCCTTCAAACACTCTGCTCGAACACACCAATTGCATGCATTATCCTCACATCTAACATACCAAAGCTGTCTATCCGTTTTGATAACCTCGTAGTGAAAGTTATGCTTCATTGCACATATCTCGAAAGTCGCCTTCAGCAAAGTTTTGTTCTCAAACAATTGTCCCTTCTTAACAACATTGAGCACAGAAAACTTTGACATCTTATGTATGTCCTCTTTGGCCGAGATCATGGTATCAGCATGATAGGCATCCTCATCAACTTCGACTCTGCTAATCTTTTCTTTCTTTTTCTCGCACTGCCTCTCAACAAACACAGGAGCTGGTTCGTTCCCCCTATCAACCGAGTTTCCCTCCTCTTGAGCAGTACTTGAATCAGCTGGCGACTTGTTAAGATCAAAGTCTGGTTCATTCAGATTCTCAACTTTGGCTTTAGATGTTACACACAATCGAGTAGAAACACACTTTTGAACAAAACCAACAAAATTTTGAAACTGTCGATCATTTGCAATGATCACAGGTGGACAAGTTGATGTATTGATCAACTCAGTAGGTAGATAACTCAACTCCAAATCGGGTAAGCTATCTTCTTCCATATCAAAATCCTCCAAAACCATTCTTTTAAAAACCTCTAAGGTAGAACTAGATTCCAATAACAGTAGCCTAGCCCCTTTCTCATCATCCGAAAAAACCCATCCCGTGGTTGCTCCAAATTCCCAAACACCACATGTTGTATAGATATGCATCATAGCACAAGAGTTTGTGAAAATCACAAGACAAACTGTAGAGAAATCATAGGGAAATCATAGATTGGTGAAGAAGAACATTAAAAATCGTTTTTTTTTTATTTTTCACGAAGCAAATCAATGAAAACACGTTTTAGGAAGTTAGAATATTTTTAAAAGGGCAACTTCCTTAATTTTCGAAAATACAGTTTTTTATCCGTAGAAGGCACCTTCTACACTGTGTAGAAGGTAACAAATATCCAGAATGTAATTTCTACACTAAGTGGACGTTCGTGTATGTTTTAGATTTTGCATTCCTGATAACTTAGAATACTCAATAAAAGTAGAAACATCTTTCTGAATAAAAATAGCGATCATTACAAATTGTAGAATTCGTATTCCCCATATTTAGAATTATAGTAAAAAATAGTTTGTACGTTCTAAAACAAGTAGATGGATGTTTTCATTCTAGAATTCACTTTCTACTCACCCGTTTTGTGTAGAAACAGAATTCTACTTTTAGTAGAACATAATTTAAAAACATGATTTATTATGTTTTTCAACCCAAAAAAAATATGTGTTTGTGTAAATGGGTGTTTTATTAATTGTTTATATTTTTAATAATTTTTTTTGATTCTTATAACTATTTATTTCATTAATTTTAACATATGGAAAGGATAAATAAAAGAAAAAAAAATGAAAAAAATGGATTTATACCATAGGGACAACTATGTTGTTTTCTTGTTCTCTTTTGGCAATTTTCCCAAGAATCTTATACTTTTTTTTTTGGTAAAATGTTAATAGATAATCTTATACTTATCAAATAGGATGTTCAGATTACAGAGTATAAATTGCAAATAATAAGTGGTTTAATCCCATCAAGTGAACAAAAAAAATAGGATAAGATCTAAATGAAAACACGAATCCCAAGACCCGAAGTTAAGGACAAAATTGATGCCAACTGACTCGTCTAAGCTAAATTACATACAAAGAAATGTAATTCCTTCAACACTAGTGAATGATATTTTATATAAAAAAATTTTAAGAAAAAATTAATAAAACAAATTTAAAATACAAAAAAAGAAAAAAATAGATAATTTTTTTTTATGCACAAGGATTATCGATAATATAAATTGAAAATTTTGGATCTTTTTCAATTGATATGATGAATTGAGATGATATTTTTATATAAGTTATATTGTTCTTCTTTAAACATTAAAATTTAAAGATTAATTATGTACTAAAGCTATATACTTGCTTCAAAATGGGATTAAGTGCAGAAGGAGGAGCCCCACTTGTCACGCCAAAAGCATATTCAATCCCTTTCTATTTTGTTAATTATCAGTCAAAACAGCGACATACCGAGTGAAAAAATCGTCGGTATGTCGTCGGAATAACGTTATTCCGATGACATACCGACGAAACAAGTCCTCGGAAATAACTCCTCGAAAATTAATTTTTCCTCGGAAATCCCTCGGAAATTTCCGACGGAATTCCGAGGAAACGAATTTCCGAGTAAACTCCGAGGACCACCAGTTCGTCGGAAAACTCCTCAGAATATACCGAGGGAGAACTTCCTCGGGATATTTCGATGGACTTTCTGATGGTCCAATCCTCGGAAGTTCCGACGGAAAATTCCGAGGAATGAGTCCCTCGGTATATTCCGAGGAAGAAGTCCCTCGGAAAATTCCGAGGAATGAGTCCCTCGGAAAATTCCGAGGAATGAATCCCTCAGTATATTCCGAGGAATAAGTCCCTCGGTATATTCCGAGGAAATGTTCCTCGGAAATTTCCGAGGGTTCATTTCCTCGGAATTTCAAAAAAAAATAAAATTTTTGAAATTTAAATTCGAAAATATTAAATTAAAATTAAAATTGAAAACATATTAGATTATATGGAAAGTTGTACAAATAAAAATAAAACATTCTGAGTTTTTTAAAAAAAAAACTACGGGTCTGGCACGTTCGGGAACACCTCGTTCGGGTACATCCTCTGCATCATCTCCATCATTTGCTGGTTCAGCCTCCTCTGTGCCTCATAGCCCGCCTGTTGAGCCGCCATCTGGGTCTCTAACAAAGATATGCGATCATCCTTGTCCTTCAACTGAGCCGTAAGTACTTCTGGATCAACAAAGGGCGGTGGTGCAGAAGAAAGAGAAACCAACCGGGTGCGACGACCCAAACCGACCAAACGTCCCTTCTTCTTTGGAACCGACTGAAATAGAAAATAGCCAAATTTAAATCAAGAAATAAATGAATTGAACTTAAAAAAAAGAACTTACGGATTCAACGATTCCGTTGATTCGAAACCGGGACAAGTTGGTCGAAGCCGTCGGAGCGTCATCCTCGGTTTGAAGCTGAGACGCTTCGTCTTGCACCTGAGTTTGGACCAGGGTGACCACTTCCCTCACAAGACCGTCATCAATCTGGCCGGTCTTCTTGTTGGTATACGCCCTCTCCATTAGGGCGAGATCATCAACCGGTTCGTCATCATTTTCTTCCGCCTTGGAAAAAACATAAATTAAAAAAACACTAGAAATTAGAAGAAATGGACAAAAAATAAAATTTCAAAACTTAAATAATTGAAGAAAAAGCGGCTGAACTTACCATGCGATCCCCCAGAGAGGCAATAGATTGAGCACCCAAGTTATGCTTGAAGACGTCATTCCCTTTACGGTCGCTCCTGCGGTTGGTGGAGTTGGTGGAAGAAGTTTCTTTCGTCTCTTCCTTATCCCAATGCGCACACAACTCTGTCCAGACCGTGTTGTTTATCGACTTTGGGACCTTTTAATAAAAAAAAAAAGAAAATAGTTTAATAAATTAAAAAATTGTTTAATAAATTAAAAACAACCTTGTTGATTTCCCACTTCTTCTTCCACTCGTGGATCTGCTTCTCATAGTTGTCCATAACTTTATGGACGAAGTGGTGATAGATAAAGAGCGTCTCATCGGAATTCCAGTTGAATTCTTGCTGAAAAAAAAGCACAATTAGTAGAAAATATATATTAAAGATTAAAAATATAAGTACAAAATTAGAATAATTACCGCACACTGACGAAACCACATATGCTGCTTGTCGGTAGGGAAGTGAGTGAAAGTCGGATGTCCCTTGTCGAGGGCCGAGTACATCATACGGTTGATCCATGCGCTGATCCCGTTCCCGGATCGGTTGAACCTAATAAAAAGAACAGACGCTTAATAATAAATCAAATTTTAATGAAAAAAAAATATGTTTAATTACCATGTTTGACCCCGTCCATGTGGATACGGAGTGAGACAGGGAAGATGGTCACGACCGGGCTGTCAAACCAACTCCGCAACACTCATCACTCCCGGAGGACCCGAAGGAGCAGGAGCGGGTGCAGCAGCGGGAGCGAGAGGAGCAGAAGCGGGTGCAGCAGAGGGAGATATATGGTAGGAGCTGTGGGGCGAAGGGGAATCCTGAAAATTGCTGGAATCCCGAGACTGGCTCCCCGTACCACCACGACCACGACGATGTCGAGGCCAGGTCTGATCATCATTAGACCTGTAAATTAAAAAAAAAATATTTAAAAAATATTTAAATATATAATTTTTTTTTTAAAAAAAAAATCCCAAATAATAGTTTTTAATCACAAAAAAAGTTTTATAGATATTAAAAATGTTTAATAAATATATAAAAATAGTTCTAATAAACAAAAAATAGTTTTAATAAATAAACAATAGTTTAATAATTACAAAAAATAGTTTTAATAATATTAAAAATGTTTAATAAATATAGAAATTTATATTATATATATATATATACTTTTTTTTAAATCCCAAATAATAGTTTTAATCACAAAAAAAGTTTTATAGATATTAAAAATGTTTAATAAATATATAAAAATAGTTCTAATAAACAAAAAATAGTTTTAATAAATAAAAAATAATTTAATAATTACAAAAAATAGTTTTAATAATATTAAAAATCTTTAATAAATATAGAAATTTATATTATATATATATATATTTTTTTTTTTAAATCCCAAATAATAGTTTTTAATCACAAAAAAAGTTTTATAGATATTAAAAATGTTTTGTAAAATCCAAAAAAATCTAATTTATATACAAAAAACGTTTTGTAAAATCCAAAAAATCGAATTTATATACAAAAATCGTTTTGTAAAATACAAAAATCATTTTGTAAAATACAAAAATCGAATTTATACACAAAAATCAAATTTATATACAAAAATTGATTTTATAAATACAAAAATAATAAAAAATTTATAAAAAAAATTCTAAATCAGTTCAACAAAACAATTTTTTCAACCAAATCACAATTCCAAACCTATTATACAACCAAATCACAATCCTAACCAATCACCCTAACAAAAATCTATCAAATCTACACAAAAACCTAACAAATAGAACCTAAGAGAGTGGGATAGGGTCCTTACATGATTTGTGTAGGTTTAGAGAGGATTCGCCGGAGAGGAAGAAGAGAGAGAAGGGGGATATCACCGGAGAGGAGGGAGAGGAGCCGGAGAGGAAGAAGAGAGAAATGGGGAAGAAGAAGTGTTTCGGCGTTATATAACCTAGGGTCCGACGGATAGTTTCCGTCGGAATTTCCTCGGTTTTTCAATTTCAATTTTTGCGAAATGTTTCGCGGCTAGTTTGCCCGGTTAAATGAAAATATTCCGAGGAAATTCCGACGGACACTTAAATATCCGTCGGAATTTCCTCGGATATTTCATTAATTCGAGGAAAAAGAATATCCTATGCATGTATTTCTGTTGGTTTATATTGTTCCTCGGAATATTCCGAGAAATTCCGAGGAACACATGTTTGGGGTTTCAAAACATCAAATTTTTTAGCCCTATATCATTTCTTATACAAATGCAATGCATACCATTGAAGAATCTTTGTATAGATGATCATAAACTATGAAATAACAAAATTTCAAAACGAATTGTAAGTATTCCCTTTACCGTTCATTAATGTGTATAAGTGTTTCTCTTATGTTGTGGGGATTTCGTTCATACAATCGGAAAAGTGTTTATTATAAGGTAAGGAACAAATTTTTGACTTCATAATAAGTCTAAGACACTTAATAAGGGTTATATAAGTGTTATTCAAACCGTAAAACGTTGTTTTCGGTTTAAAAACCCTACTTCCTCGGAATATTCCGAGGAAATTCTGAGGAAACCTTTATCTTCCTCAGAATTCCGTCGGAATATTCCGAAGAAATTCCGAGGAAAAGACTCTATACTCAAATCCCTAAATCGACAAGGTCTATTCCGAGGAAATTCCGAGGAAAACCTATCATCCCTCGGAATTTCCTCGGTATTTCTATTAAAAAAAAAAAAGTCAATGCTAGTCTGTTTCCGAGTCATCATCACCAGATGAATCTGAATCTGGATCTTGGTGAAACTCTCCAATCAATGGTTCATCCTCTACGTGAACGACGGCTTCCTCTCTGAAGTCGGTTAAATCGACTACAAGGCCAACTGCAGCTAAATCTTCTGCTGCACTTAAGTTGCCGGATGTGCTTGGTTGTAGTGGGTCTTCCAGCTCAGAACTTCCCTGAACTCGTCCTCTCGGGTTGAGTCTTGTAACAGTAACCCATGGATCATCTCTGTTCCTTACCCGGGGGTACTTGATATACCAAACCTGTAACATTTTAAAAATTATTAGTAAAATTATAAATTAATACACATGATGATGAATCATTCTGAATAATTAACATTTAGCTACCTGATCGGCCTGAGAAGCAAGAATGAAAGGATCATAATATTGCAGCTGTCGCCTAGAATTTACTGATGTAACACCAAATGCATCTGTTCTCACACCTCGATCTAGAGTGTTGTCGTGCCAATCACAATAGAAAACAGTACAGCGCAATCCAACCATGCCCAAATACTTGATTTCCAAAATCTCATGTATGTGTCCGTAGTATACATCATCTCCTAATGCAGAACAAACGCCAGCATCATAAGTCATACTCGAACGTCTCCTCTTCTGAGTTGTGAATGCATATCCTCGAGTACAAAATCTCGGATATGACTTCACAACAAAGTTTGGTCCAACGACCATCTCGCGTATCAAATCGTCAAATGTTTCAGCTCTGGCCAAACCAGCAGACACCTATTAATAGCACATATATATGTTATATCAATAAATGTGAATTAGTATAAATATGTGATAAATGATATTTTAATTTGTTTAAAGCACTCACATAAGTAAACATCTATCCAGAAAATTCTCTCTACTTCATTTCTTCTAGTTCGTTCTCTGTGGCGTATCTATATTCGAACCGCTTTTCTGCCATGAAAATCCTGTACATATGATGACAATAATGTAATTAATTAAGATTTAAATTTCAACTTGTTAAAATAAAAATTGTAAGCTAATTTATTTACCTCTCATATTGAAGAACATCTTCGCAGTTGGTGAGCAAATATGTTTGCAAATTACTGCGCTCCTGCTCAGTAAGTCGACGGTCTTTTGGTTTTCCGCTAAGTCGTCCAACGTCTGTGAAAATGTCTGAAACCGTAACATGATATGTTGCCCGTTCGCCTCTATCATCATGCCGAGCAGGTCTTCTATTTTTGGTCTGAACTTCTGCTGGAAAGTAGCACTCAGCAAAGTTTGAAGTTTCTTCATTGATCATCTGTGCGACTATAGAACCTTCCACCCTACTTAAATTTTTCACCATCTTCTTCAAATGAAACATATACCGCTCATACAGATACATCCATCTATACTGCACATGACCACCAAGTTCCAATTCTCTTGCCAGGTGAATAACAAGATGCTCCATAACATCAAAAAATGAGGGAGGAAATATCTTCTCAAGGTTGCACTGAATCACGGCTATGTTAGTCTTCAAATTTTCAATACCTTCAAGAGTCACTGATCTCGTGCATAAATCGCGGAAGAAACCACTTATCCCTGCAATTGCTTCATGAACATTTCGTGGTAATAGTTCCTTGAAGGCAAACGAAAGGAGGCGCTGCATCATTACATGGCAATCGTGGCTTTTCAAGCCAGTAAACTTTCCTTCCTTTCTGTCGATACAGTTACGCAAATTAGATGCGTAACCGTCTGGAAATTCCACATCGTTGAAATCCAATCAAAGAACGCA